>NW_022639574.1:289797-395855 GCF_010583005.1 Odontomachus brunneus | reverse complement strand
TATATATATATATATATATATATATATATATATATATATATAGTCCCATAACTCATGGAAGACTCGCGGTATACAAATAGATTAAGTCAAACTGAACAAAAAATTCGTTTATCATTTTACAAACAACAATGCAAAATTTTAAGTTATTAATAAAAAAAAATTCGTAAATGATCATACGATAGATGAGCTGTGATGGCGACGTTTGCCGCTGTATGCTTTTATACTAGGCCGAACTGAACAAAAGTCCTCTATCATTTTCCAAATGACCACGTAGATATTTAGTTATATAGCGGTAATACTAATTAAAGGAGATTAGTGCATTATTACACACAACTGGACACCAATCTTCTTTAAGCCGTATGTCTTGTGTTTCACTCACGTATGTCTTATTCACGAATCTTTTTTTATTAATAACTTAAAATTTTATATGGTTGTTTGCAAAATGGTAAAGGAATTTCTTGTTCAGTTTGACCTAATCTATTTGTACACCGCGGCTTCTTTGTGAGTTATCGAACATTCTATATATATAAGGATAGAACTGGGGAACAGCCCGTAATTTAACCCTGGATTACTATCTCATTTTCAACGCTAGTTACTAATATCTGTCTTTTCAGCGGGTATGTCAGTTTCAATTATTTGCTCTCAGAATCTTTCTGTTGAGCAATAAGCAATTAATAAAAAGAAATACAATAGATAACACTATATTTAATAAAGAAATGTAAAATGTGAAGTGAATATTTAGTTATTTTATACATATATAAGTATATGTACAATAACCAAAACGTTATTTTCTTTATTCTCTTCTGCGTCGCTTAGTTCAGTAAAAATCCTCGCGTAATCCTTTAATACAATTTCGTCTTCTATTTTTGTAAACACAAATAAGTATTAATTAAAAGAATCTGCTTCAACTTTGGTTAGTAAAGATATAAGAATAAAGTGTCAAATAATAAAGGATGAAATAGTAAAGAATATTAACTAAAATTATTAATACATAATAAAAAAATATAGCAAAAATAAAACGCCTATATCTTTCTATAATTTATTTTTATGTTAAGAAATATAAAGTCTTTGATTTATTTTAATTGAAAAATCTAATTGTAAAATAATGAGCATTTCGCAAAAAAGGGGCTTACAAAGGAAATATTCAATAAATGCATGCATGAATTTTCATTCCTGTACATTTGTATGAACGCGTTTTCCAAAAAATAATAAGTAAACTGAAATTTAATAGAACAAATAACGAAAAATAGCAAAGAACTTTACATGAGATACTAGTATTCGTTATTTTGACGGGTATACCTGAGTTTTAACTCCCTCGAGGATTGGATGGGGTACAAGGCTCTTATTGCATCGTATCTAGGTAGCTACTAAACTGAGGAAAGCACTTGTAAAAGTCCGCAAAGGCAGCGCAATTCTAACGGAGTGCAAGGAATAATTCTTAAAACATACTCGTCAGAAAGGCGGACAGTAATAGTCTAGAATTAAAAAAGCTGACTATATATTTCTATATATTATAATTATGAAAGTACTAATTATTACTTGGTTATTCTCTGCGTCTTCTTTCTTTCTTTCCTTCACTCTTTCTATGCAACTTTCCTTCTTTGAATTTTTTATTTACATTTAGATTACAACTCCAATTATTTAGGAAATCGGAATAAATATCATTAAATCTCTTAGAAAATTTATACGGGATGTCCCAGACTCTTCGCCGCAATTTTTTTGGGAATGTAGAACAGATTGAGGTGAACATAAAAGTCCTGTACTGTTTTGTGATATTCGTAATAATAGTCGAAATATTATTAAAATAATTGTGTGCTATAATGCACAAATTTTTTTAATTAATATCTAAAAATCTGTGGTCATTTGTAAAATGGTAGAAGACTTTTTTGTTTAGTTTGATTTAATACTAAATAAGTATATAACGACAAACGGCGCTACTACAGTTTATCTACTATATCACGCATGATCATTCATCAATCTCCTTTAATTAATATCTCGAGATTTATTGCGAATATCGCAGAACAGGACTTTTATATCCACCTCAATCCGTTCTATGTTCCCACAAAAATTTGGGGAGGAGAGTCTGCAACACTCTGTATAGTTGAGATTACAATAGGATTTCCGATATATCGGAATCGATATATTACGATGCACCTACATGTTTGGAACAAGTTTGGATAATCTGATCAGAATCTACGCGATATTTGGAAATTTGAGAACTGTTTATACGGGAAATCTCCCGAGCTTTCGTACGGGTGATTAAACAGAACGGAAAAGCTCGAACACACGCCGCACACACGCGACGGAAATCTCATATAATATTTGGCACAGCCGCGAATATCATTAATCGAAGAACCAGCCGGAATTCAATTCTCAAGTTGCCCATCTCAATTGCCCCCTCTGCCCTCGCGATACATCGATTCCCCGCAATGGACACTTCGATAACGGATATTTTTGTTTTGTTTTCTCTACTCTCTTTTTTCTATCTTCGCGTGGCTGGCACGTGTTAACGGATCGAATCTCAATTTCTCGCGGTCAGTCAAACTTCGACCGACCGACCGACCGTCCGTGCAGGCCGTGACATATAAATGCCGCGCAGCGTTACTCTTGAAATGGAAATAGCGCGTCTATACAATGGGCCGATGGGCTACAACTGAATTCTCCAAATTAACCCGGCTCTTTGTTCTCACTCTTCCGCTCTCAGCCCCGCTGCACCCCCGCAGCCGTCCCGGCTCGTTCGTCGCAGCCGATGTTGTACGCGCATACATACGTGGATCAATTAGAGAGCTCGTCCTAACCCGCGGCGCGAGACAGAGCAAATTGGCCCGATAATTCGTTTCTATAGCCTCTACCAACAACTTTTGTTCGGTGACAATAAAATTTCGACCACGTGTCCAATGAAATCACCTGCCTGTCTATCTGCCTGCCTGCCTGTCTGTCTGTCTTGCTTGCCCGCATGTCTCCCGGAACATTTGTTCCTTTACCTTTGAGTCCTTTCTGCGCGTTCTCACTTCTTCTCTCTCCTCGGCTCGTCGAAGAAGAACGTTTTCATTTTCGCTCTTCAATCGACTGCGCCTGGGCATCCTCATCCAATCGACGTAATCTCCCTTTTCTATCGCAACGGGAAATTGGGTTGAACTGATCGCGACCGGTCGAATATCGCGCGCCACCGGTGAGCCTTTCGCCGTCATTTTGTTTCGCGCCCGTCCCGGAAGCGTAATCGAGGGACTGTTCCGCGGGGGTGGAAGAAAATGTGCCACGCCATGCCATCCATTTCGCCGGCGGAACCGGCGTTCTCGCGAAATTCCTAACGGAGCGCGCAAGGATGGCAGTCAAACTAGCAAACTGGCACGTTTCCGTTTTGAAAATCTGCCTGAACGCGCGCAGATCGCGCGATACCGTGATGCAATCACGTCGCTATTTGCAGCCAATTTCGACAGATCGAATATGACATAGTTTTTACACAGAGAAAAATTCCATTCTGTTGCTAATAAAAGCGATTACTCAGTTTACTTATAAAACCGAATTTCTGGCAAACCAAGATTTCTGAATAATCAGAATTTACAATTGTTTCAAGTTAACCAGAAATCTTGTTATCTAGTTAACTTAAGAGGTAATATTATAGACTCCTCTTTATATTTTATACAATAACTTTGTTAATAATCAATATTTTATATTACAAATGGACACATATCAACTTTTTTTTAATGCCACGTGTATTTAACTTAAAATTATGTCAATTTTCTCTCTAACTATAGAATATGTGAGCTTAGCAACCATACCAGTTTTTCCCCTGCATATTTTTTTAGTACATGTGCAAAGTCTTGAATATTTAAGGACATCAGCGCAATACAAACACGAACTCAAACTCTATATCTAACGATTATGACCTAACACAGAAAAACAAGAGATAGAAGTCAGATAATATTAGGTTAAGATATAAAGTAATAATAGATTAATAAATAAAGATTGGACTCCTATATAATATTGTAATGTTCTTTGATCGAAACCTAATAATGTAAGAATAAAGAACAATAAAAATCAGTTGCGGGTCTATAATATACGTGTATTTACAATATATTATATACGCGCAGGTGCAAATTAGTTTATAAAAAAATTTTTACTATGTAATGTGACCACTCAGCCGAAATTTATATTTTATTTTATTATTTTATCGAATTAGATACGATTATTTTGACAAATTTGCGACTTTTTCAATGCAATTCAGAATGCAGCCGATGTTCAATGTGAGAACTTACTTTTTGAGGAATATTTATCAGCCCTGATGATGCAAACTGCAACGTTTGCGAAACGTCGGCATATCGCTGATTCAAGACACGGCTCCATTCCGGAAGCTATACCTAGACATCTTCTATTGGACGTCGATAACATTCCGGATTGCGTCGAAAAAAAGTATTCAAACCATATGGAAATCGACTGTACAGCGCGAGATTCGTGAGCAGCCGAGTGTTCTCTTGAAAAAAACAAGATGATTCTGAAAAATTGACACAATGATTGATAATACGCGGAGCGGGAGAGATTGGAGCGAGGAAAGAATCCGCGATGTGGTTAAATGAAAAAGTGAAAAAATCATATCCCATACGGTAACGAGGCGAAGAGAGGAAATGGCGAAATGAAAGAAGGCAACGGGCGACGAAAACGGAACGCGAACGCATCTCATGCATTTTTTATAAACGTGCGCGAACTCTGCAACTTTCTCGCTCTGTAATGAGCAATCGCATATATGTTCTTCTCTCTTTCTTTCTCTACCTTTAGATTTTTTCTCGTGAAAACGAGGAAAAGGAAGGAAAGAAGGAGGAAGAGTAGCCTGCGAGCAGGCGAGAAATGGGTGAAGGGAAAATAACAGAGAGCCTCGACCAATTCGAGCATTTCACCCGCACTAAGAAGGACTTAAGTCCTCTAATTAACACGAACGCCGAATGCTTTTCTCTTCTTTTCGAGGAGGGCTTCGAGCACCAGCAGCTCGGAAAATCGAGGCGAATTCATAAAATTATGCCCGAGTCTTAAAATCAGCCGAGTCTACTACGTCGAGAGTCTCATTCGCACTCACGACTCGGATACTTTAATTAAATTTATCAACGGAAAGCTCCCCTCTCTGCTTTCTCGTCCCCGTTCTATAATATTATTCTTTTAATAAATTTAAATTATACATATTCGCGGGAATAAAGAAGCGATGGTTCCTAAATATAGCGTGATTTAAAAAAAACGCGTTTCCGTTTATTAGCATTTTCCCAGTTGAATATTTAAAACTTTCCATATAGAAAATTTCTTAGGATCTAATTAAAATCTAGTTTGGTCCTTCAAAATAATTATGGGTTCTAATTAAAAATGTAATGTTTCGAAAATGCGATTCTAAGTGAAAACCCAAATTTTTCTCAATCTTCTTGACCTTCATTTTACATTAGAATTGTAAAATATAGGTTGACTTCCTAAACAATTTGATTGTTCAGTAAATTATTCAAAGTGTTTGATAAATACTTTATTATTTTTATTTTTATTTTATTGAAGATATATACAATAGTTAGTACAAAAATAAGACTCCTTTTTTGATATCGTAAAAGCATACCGACGTTACCGACTAAAAATATGCAAGTTCCCACAGTATTTCTATTTCGATTTTAAACAGGAAACCCATGTTTAAGACAAAAATATTCGTAATTAATATAATAGGAGAACTAATTTTGGAACAAATCTGTGTATTTAATTGGAAGCTATACTACATCCGAAAAAACTTGAGAAATATTTATGCATGAGGCGAGAGAAGTTAAAAGCGTAATATTTCAAAGATATTATTATAAATGGGAAACTCAAAGTTCTTTCAGTATTCTTTCTAAATTTCACTTTACGATAGAATTAAACAAGATACATGTTGATATCTTTTAAGTAATATCATTATTCAGTAAAATATTTAATTTAAAAATAATTTATTTTTATTCTATTGAATGCAATAGTTGGTATAAAAATGGGATTCTCTGTTTAATACTATAAAAACATTCCGACTTTACTGACTGAAAAATGTACGAATTTCCATATTATTTCTCTTTTGATCCTAAATAGAGAACTCATGCTTGAGATAAGAACAGGATTTTCAGTAAGTTATCATAATAGTATCATAACGGTATAATCAATTTTAGACAAATTTGGAACAAATTTGAGTATATTAATCGGAAGCTACGCTATATTTAGGAAGTTTCTATGCGAGAACCTGCTGATTTATAGTGGCACGGGCAGTCGCCGATGCTAAATGAAGTCGATATCTCGAGTCACAGCGGGCGGCAGTCATCGCTCTCGCCATTGTGGCGGCGCGTACGACACTCGCGCTCGCGAGAAAGGGGCTCTGTGTGTTTCCCGTATCTACTTCGCGAACGGAAAATAAAACAACGTGAAGTTGCGATCGAATGAAACACGCTCACTTCGCTAATGTCAAGCGGCCAATGTGTCAATATAGCGAAATCACAGATATCGAGGCTTTCTGCGGGCCTGAAATATTACCACTCGCTCGTAGTAACGTATCAATGCATTTGTAAAAAAACACTCGTAAATCTCGCTCGCTTTGAGGAAAAAATCGATGCGCGATATGAGACGTTAAAAGTTAAAAGAGAGATATATTTGTGACCTATGATATTAAACGTGGAAGTGCACATCGCGCAGTTGTCTGCATCGACAGGCGAAATGTACACATTTGTGCAACGTGCATTTATATCAAACGCGTTTTACAAGTTCGTGTATCTTCGAAAAATTCTGCGTAACCGTGTAAATTGAGAAAAATCGCCAAGCACGAACAATGCACTATTTTCTCTGACGATATTGTAAATACAAACGTGCACTCAACCGTTATTCAAATCAGAAGTGCCGCGTCGAACACAATGCGCTAGCGGCGCGTGAATGATTATGCTATGTTGCTGCGCTAACAAACACGTGGAAATGATTTAACGCTAAGCACGCTTATCGGATAATCGCTATGATGTCCGTAAAAGCGCCACATCGAAACAATATACGAATATTTCGGTATTATGAGCCGCTTCGGATGAGTTCGGAGTGTAGAAAAAAAATTATTCGGGAGATTATATTATTATAGATTATTATGGATTATTATGGATTATTATGGATTATTATGGATATATTACGTGGATATTATTTTCGATGCATTAAAGCGCGATGAAAAATGTAACTTGGAAAATAGAGATCATTTCCGACGTTTAACAAGCATTCAGGAAAAAAATATACTGTATTCAAGCAAATAATATTTGTTTCAAGTATATCATAATTTATATATTTTTATTACTTTATAGCATACTACTTTACTATTTCACGGCATATTATTTTACTATTTCATCTCATTTTATAATTTTATGAATATTTTATAATTTTATGAATATTTTATATATATCCGCATAATTTACATGTATCCGCAAATCTGTATCACATATATTTATCGCAAGCACCAAGTTTATTCAAAATGCATTCTGAAGTGCATTTAGTATTTTGACAAAGAATATTAAATGAAACGAAAGTTTCATTTTCTTACTACATAGAGTTGAACCAACTTTTCCTACGATACAGTTTTATAATATTCTTGTAAAAGCAGAATTTTTTAGTAACAATTACTATAGAATTTTTAAACCGAGAAGTAGTTCGACACACATTCCGCAATAATTGACTATCTTTTTATTTCATAGATGTTATTTGTAAAAATATCTGTAAAATAAAAAAATATTTATTTCATGGTACTAATACACATTTATTTAAATCTATTTTTGTTTAAATAGAATAAACAATCACTTTTATGAAAAGCTTTAAGAAAGAAAGCTTTAAGAAGAAAGGTTTTAAGGAAATGTATATTTTTTATTTAAAAATTATTTTATGTCAATATAAGTAAATATATTATTATAATACTCAACGAATATTTTTTATTTCTTTAATATTTTTTTCTCTTAGTATGCATTTTAAGAACTAAAATATGCTACTAAAAAATTTACCATATTTCTCTGAAATATCATATTTCTTCTGAAATTTACTTTATGTTTTTATTATATAATTATATATTATATAATTTTATTTATGTTTTTTAACAAGATTTTACTGACAATCTCTATTTCTTCGTTACTAGAAACAACAAAATTGAAAAGAATTTACGTGAAGAAAAAAAAGGAATATTATAATATTCTCTTCGTGAGGAGAACAAATCCTTCTTTTGAGCACATCGTAATGAATTCTTTTCACATTTGTGATGATTAAGGAAGACAGGCTAGATTTTGTATTTTAAAACTTAGAAGTTACAACTTCTCAGACAACTAATTGTCGTGACTGACTGTATAAACATAATAGAGGCAATCTTCTTCTTTGTAATAATGCTCGTCACGACTCTTAATATATTAATCATATATTTTGTTTTGTAATAACCAAAGTACAACATGCAGTAAAATACCCATCTTGCTTTAGTATCGGGTTCAGTTGTCCAGTAGCGCAGAGTAAAGAAGACCACGTATAAAATATGCATCCTAATTAGTAATTCCAGAGTCTCCACAAGAGACCTCCAGAATCCTTCTGCCGGCCTTTAATTATGGGTCAACTTTACCTCATCCGCTCATATGCTTTATTTTAATCATTTTATGAATGAAAATTACCATTTGTTGCAATTTTCGAGAAACAGTATATCACTTGCAAGAAATTTCACTCTAGCTAGTAGCACATCACTTAATTTTATTCAATTACGAGAATATTAATATAAAATATTTAAAAAGTTAAAAAATATTAATAGAAACTTTCGACAGACTCAAAAATTTACTTTGCTATTAATCAGTAATAAATCAGTAATAAGTTTTTTCTATTTCTTAATTTAATATTATTCCGATTTTAATAATTTTAATGAAACCGGGGAAGAATATTTATGTTTAAAAGGACCATATTTTCGCGATTTTGTACCCACTTGTTTCTTTCAAGATAAATAGTACTAAAAAAGCACATGAGCAACATATCCCTATATTATCTCGCGGTCTCTCTGTATTTTTTTTCTATATCTTAAGAGTATCAAAAAAGTAAGCTTTGTCGAAAATAACTATTACTTTAAAGGAGGGCAGCAGTTAAACTGCTTAATCACTATTTTTAGCAGTAGAATGATATTTTTCTGTGTATATTGTTAATAATAAACAGAGAAGCGTGCGCGAATATAGTAGTACGCTCCGCGTAATGCATCAGGATCGGTTGTTCATCATTGAATTTTCGATGAACTCGATGGCACGCGATTACGCGTTAACAACGTTCGGATTATGCGAAGCAGGATAAGTTATTTCGGCATGTCACGACGTCACGTGTGTCACGGTATCGTGTATTAGAGCGATAAATTTACAAACCAGTCCTCATCCTCCTCCTCCCTCTCTTTATGGAGACGCAGGTCACGAGACAGAGTTGGCGCTCTACAACGTCACTGCGGACGGAGATGCGCCAGGGAATGCCTCGATGATACCGCGACGCGGCATCAGAATTGATTGATGATATCTCGCAAACTAAATATTCCCCGGCGATATCGAAAATTCCGCGAATAGCTGTGAGCCGGGGAGGGATGAATTTCGCGCGTGAAAGCGATTAACCGGTGGCCGCCAATGGTACTCGATCGATATTCGCCGCCGCGTACATCGTCCCCATCATTGTTAATTTCGACCAAGCGGAAGTACGGGCACGAACGAGAGACTGCGGAAGAATAAAAATAAAAATACGCGGCCGCGCGGCCCGTAGCATAACAATTTGATCTTTAACGAGGAACGAAATACCATCGTCGCGTAGGCGAATGCATAAATTCATGGACCCTGAAGAATTTTCATGCGAGGCGACCGATTTTCCACGAGCGGGTCGCTATTTCAATTATTCGCTGGTTAGTCGCGCGCGCACGAGAGAGAGAGAGAGAGAGAGAGAAGTAATCGGGAAAACCCGACGGAACTTCATCGTGAAAAATGGAATTCCGGTCGGTTGAAATTATGTAAAGTTACACCAAACTTTACGTGGGCACATCTCACTAAACGGCCGTCGTCTTCGTTGCTACTTCCAACAAAAAGTATCGGGAAGTTTGTCGTTATGATGTAAACACAATATAGTAGAAATGGAATATTGTATATTTCGTGTGTGTGTGTGTGTGTGTGTGTGTGTATATGTCCTAAGTCTTGAGTCGATCTCTTGAGTCGAAATTTTGATTTTACTTTCAGTCTCACTATTCTATTCAACATCTATTTTGATGTTCTGCAGCCTATAATATAATCTACTTTGACACTAAAAAAAATTAAAAAAGGAAATTTCGGACATCATCAGAGTCAAAATAGGAGTAACTTGTATCATTAGAATTAAATGTACTCTGGTAACTTAGTTCCTACTGCATTATAGAATTCAAGATTTAACATAGGGTCAAAATGTCGACTCGGGTGTCCTGTGTGTATTTCATATTAAATCTGCAGAGTCGATATTTCAATAAGCACAAAAATTGGACAAGTCGAAATTCCCCGTGCAGTGACGCAAAACACTTAAAATAACCATTCGCAGCGATACACGCACAGCCGCGTGACGTTTTCACATTCTCCGCATTTCGCTTTTCGCACGACCTACGGGAGTAATAGCGAATCGCGACCAATTATTGCGAACTGCGAAATATATCAACGTCACGAGACGTGCATGTATCACCAGTCGCAAGCCGAAAGTACTGGTGATTTTTAAAAGCTCCATTTCACGTCGGTGTAAATTGCAAAACTCGCACGGGATGGATAGAGACCTACGATAGGATGTCGACTCAAGCAAACCTGCCGCCACCATCACCACTATCGCCGGGAAAAAAATCGGCAGGAAAATAATATCACACGGAAAAATATTATCACGACAACCGAATAGAAACTGATGTGCGGACGTTCGCACCATTTTTTATCCGAGTGCAGCGTGATATTGCGACGCGTTATTAACTTTTTTAATAAATGACCAATAACCGGTATAATTAATATTTATGACTGACGCGCAACGATTAACAAACGGCATTAATTCAATTTAATTATACGCGCTTGACGATATCTTATGTTCTGTTGGATTTCTGTTGTATTAGCTGTTATATTGTTATATATGTTGATTATCGATGTCTCAGATCGCGCTGGGAAGTCAACAGCAATTACGAAGACGCCAAAATGGATGACAAACCTCAAAATTGTCGATGACGTAAAGGCGATCATCGAAACGTCATATCAAATAGGCACTAATTAGACCTTTTCGTATTTCTTATACATATAGATGTTATATAAAAAAAACGTATGCTGCTTTTTTAGCATATTTAGCGCAAAGCAAAATTTGTCATTTTTCTATTATATCACTGAAAAAATTACTCGATAAAAAATTAACAAACGGATAAATTCGATCCAATTCCAATCAATTTTTATATCCAATTCATATCCGCTTAAATTTAATTGTATATTTCTGATTATAATGGCATTTCATCAAATAATCAATCAAAAAATTGTGAACCAATATTTCTCATTAAATATTTCCTGATCGGATACAAAAATTCATTGGTATTTTGATCGGAAATATCCTTTTATTAATTTTTTATCGGATAATTTCTCTCAGTGTATGCTCATAGGATATTTGGATATTAAAGGGAAGATAGGAAATCCTCATTAGATTTTTAAAAATATCATGTCTCGACATTTTGTTCATTTTACTCGCAAATTATTAATCTTCAAAATTAGATAAATAAAAAAAATCCTTTTACTTAGAAATGACTTTGTTGATCCAATCAAGTAAAATACATAAAGAACATTTAAGAGTCTTTACACGAATCTTGCAGTATAATATACACGGATTGTAATGTCATATGATCAAACAGAACACATTGATGTCATGATTCCTTGGAGAATCAAGAGAAATTTACTTTATTCTTATTATTGTTACATAAAACCTTCTGCACCTAATATCTATCCCGAAATTTATCGACAGAAGAATATTAGACAACAAAATGTTTTACACATGTCAAATTTTGTAAGGTGTAAGAGGCTTTTATTCTTATTTCGTCGGTGCATTAGACAACGTCGTGTCCAAACGCAGCTTTATTCCATGAGATCATAAGGCCCCCACGTACGTGCAACCGCATATACGACGAAACCATACATCACAATACGGCTGTGCTTTCATTTGCATAACGATTGGATATACGTGAAACCCCCACGCGCTTCTGGTAAGGTGAATGGAGACATGCATGTGTGTGTGAGTACACACAGAAAAATATTATTCTACTGCTGAGAAGAGCGATTAGTCAGTTTATTGTCCTTCTCTGAAGTAATGGTTATCTTCAATAAAGAATATTTTCCAGATAGTCTTAAAATATATCCATCACTTTGAGAAAAGCTCATTATTGTGTACTTAGAAGAAGGATTTATTCTCTTAACAGGGAGAGAATATTATAGTTTTCTTTCATATAAATTCTTTTTAATTTTAGGAACATAGTAAATTTTGATAGGAACGTAATAAATTTTTTAACAGTACATTTCTGTTTTCAAAATAAAAACTGCGCATATAAAATAAAAGAATAATCTATTACTGCGAAATGTCGCAAGTAATTTATTCCTCGATTACAAAATTTTGTAATAATTTTCATTATGAAATCTTCTCCATATTTACAAGAATTTTATAAAATTTTATCAAAGAAGAAGCTAATTCGACTCTATGTAGTAAGCAAACCGAATTTTTGTTTTAATTTAGTATTCTTGATTGAAATGATAAATTTACTAGGATTCAAAATGTATTTTAAATAAATTTGATGTTTAACGTAACGATGACAGCTATATAGGTGACAGCTATATAGGTGAATTTCGTACGTACAATTTTAATGTATGTAATTTAATAAACTGTAAACTGTATTAATTCTACATATAAAACTCGTATAGTTTTACTTATACAGAGTACCCGATAATTTTCTACAGAACTGCGCTGTACAGGTAGATTAGGCTAAACTCAACAAAAAATTATTCTATTATTTTGCGAATAACCACGTAAAATTTTGAATTATTAATTAAGAAAGGTTGTTGAGTGATCGCGCGCTATGCGATACATAAATTATGATGGCGACGCTTGTCGTGTATTTTTAGATTTGGTCAAACTAAAGAAAGAAGTCCCCTATCATTTTGCAAATACGTAGCAGAGATAGGTGGATTTTTTAGCAATAGTTAAAGGAATATTGACGGACAACCATATATAATCTTTCTTCAGTTTTTTTTAATTAATAACTCAGGAATCCACGTGTTATTTGTGAAATTGTAGAGGACTCTTTTGTTCAGTTTGATCTAATTCACAAGCACATGATAGCAGACGTCGCTGTCATAACTCAAGTGCATCAGATTTCTTTAACTAATAATTCAAGATTTTAACATGGTTTACATTCTGTCAAGAAAGTATCGGGAATTGTTAAATAAAACACACATATTTCATTTATTCATCAAAATTTATTGGGTCGCCTTCAAAGTAGGCTCCATTTGAAACAACGCACGTATGTCATCATTTTTTCCAATCTTCGAAACATTTCTTATAGGCGCTTTCCGGGATGGCCTTCAGTTCATGCGCCGATTTTTGTTTGATGACTTCAATCGACTCAAAACGGGTACCCCGGAGTGGCAATTTCAGTTTTGGGAAGAGGAAGAAGTCACACGGTGCCAAATCTGGTGAATACGGTGGTTGTTCAAGTATATTTGTTGAATTTTTAGCGAGAAAATCAGTCTCAATCGTAGCTCGGTGAGACGGCGCATTATCGTCGTGTAAAATCCAAGAATTATTCACCCACAAATCTGGCCGTTCGAACCAAAATCGAACGAACGGACTCATGGGACATGTTAAGTTCGTGTGCTACCTCTCTTAAACTGGAATGACGGTTTTCGAGTACAATTTCCTTCACTTTTTCGATGTTATCTTCGGTCAAACTTGTCGATGGGCATCCAAAACGAGGCAAGTCTTCGACGACTTCTCGACCCTCCTTGAAGGCTTTGTACCACTCATATGCACGGGTTTTTGATAGTGCTGAATCCCCATAAGCCTTCTGCAACATCTTCAATGCATCAGCACACGAAATTTCGTTCGCAACATAAAATTTGAGACAAATTCTTTGTTCAATATTTTCACTCATTGTAAAAATCGGCACGCACTACTGACATCGACTGACTTAACCAGTGTTGTAAACACACTGATTGACAGATTCCACTCTAACTTGGCATCATAATTAAGGACAGTTGTACCAACCTGGGAAAAAAAATGTTTATACCTTCGACTAGCGCGGGCAGTTTAAATCGACAATTCCCAATACTTTTTTGACAGAATGTAAAATCACGTTAAATAACGCGATGTTTGCAGAATGATAGAGGATTTTTGTGTTTAGTTTGACCTAATCTATCTGTGCACCACGGCTCCATAGCGAATTGTCAGACAGCTTGTATAGTTGTTACTTCCTACTACTATGTCTGCCATGTCTAGAACTATTATGTCTTCTCCTGGGTATAAATTAGTGGATATATAAACTTATGAAATACTTGGAACAAGTAACATTTACTTGAATGCAGCATGTATTTTTCTGTGAGCACCTTCGTCTGTGCCCGTCCGCGCACACGTACGCACATACATACGTACATGTGCACGCTCGCGCGCGCATTCATCTCTCGAAACAATAGACGCCAGTCCGCCCCTTTGCTCCACATCGGTAGTTCGCGTTCCTTCTCCCACCTCCGAACGAGAAGCGACGTCTCCGGTCGTGGGACAGAGACCGCAGAGTCCTGAAAGAGACAACGAGAGATGAGATGAGACGAGACGAGGCGCGCGGGCGCAAATGCATTGTCTAATTGTGTGGAAAATGCAGTGTAGCTGCTACCTTTCGCGGACGCTCCCGGGGGCGCATCAGGCAAACGCAACCCCCGATGCAATTCCGCGCGTAATAACGCTGCGTTAGCACGGCGGTCGTTAGCCGTGCTCGACGACTGTTGAAGCAGGTGCGGAGCAACGCGTTACCCCCGTAGCGTTGTACGGAGCTGCCCGCGGTTATTTTGAAATCGACCCAACAGAGAGGCAAGCAGGAGAGAAACACGACATTAAATTAAAACGTGATACACACAGGCCGAGAGATACGAGAACGCCCTTTACAATGTTCCGACCGTAACATTCCGTTCTCGGGACGAGAGCCTTCTTGAGTTGAAATTTTCTCGACAAACGCGAGATAAATGGATCTTGTCAGAAACTTTAATTCAACTCCTGAATTATCACTGTAACTTAATCTCGAGAGTAAGTAAAAGAGACCGAGTCTAGTTGGCTCCAGGGGTATGTCGGCTATGTGGTTTGTTTATGTATTTATCGTGAGAGAAACAATTGAAATAAGATGTGAAATGTAGAAACAAAATGAAATGTTTCTTTAAGAACACAAATACTTTTCCCCGAATTTCATTAAAATCAGAATAATATTATAGTTAAAAATAGGAAAAATTTGATTTAGGAACAGACAAGTTTATTTTCGAGCGTTCCGAAATTTTTATTAATATTCTAGATCGTAAGTGAATAAACTGAAATGACGAAGTGTTATTAGTTAAAATGAAGTTTTCTGCATATATTTTATACCCTATTTCGTGTAATAAAAGCAATTTTCATTTATAAATGATTGAAATCGGACATATGGATGGATGAGATCACTATTTAAGGACTGACAGAAACTGCTAACCAGGATACACATTTTATATGTGGCTTTCTCTTATCCTGAATTGCTAGCCAACTTGGTCCAAGATGGCCACGTTGCAGGATGGTCTCTCCTAGACGAAGAGAATATTTTATTATCAAAAATTTTCTATTATATAAAAATATTCACACAGAAAGAATAGTATTTTTGGATCGCTTACGACAGCCTAAAATATCTCGTCATCAACGATCATTTAGCTTTGAAGTGCTCCGTATTCAAAGGATTAATAGTAATTTTAGTCCCTAAAATATGAATAATATATGTGAAGTAGAATTCTATTCGTATATACCGCACGGAAAAAAAGGTTTGATTGAATTAACCAAATATCTAGTCGAATATGAACAATCCAGAAATTCCGATTGAAGTAACCCGAATTCTGTTTAAGTTAACAAGATTTTTGGTTGATTTTTGTCTGTTAAATAGCCAAACATGTTTGGTTAGTCAATCAAAAATCTTGTTTACTTAAACAAAGTTCGGGTTATTTCAATCGCAATTTCTGGATCGTTCATATTCGACCAGATATTTAGTTAATTTAACCAAATCTTTTTTTCCGTGCGGTATATACCGTATATATCGTATTATGATTGATCAAAATGTAACGTCCGCAAAATTAAACAAAACGATCGTCTAAGATTGATCTCTTTATTATTAGAAAGATTGTAAGCCGAATAATTGTAATGCACAATTCGTCTTATCGTTTCACTGTTTAACATTCTTCTTTAATTAAAAGATATTTAGATATGCGTGATTTATTTTTAGCATACTCGTCATGTCTTCATCTCGATCAAGCTTTGCGCTCACCAAGATGCAATATGTCTTTGCAGATTTCCACGTTAGTCTCGCACAGAGAACGGCCGCTATGTTCGGACCGGAGTCTACGAGCGGTCGCCAGGGTCGGCCAGGCGGTAAATTTGGCGGTCGAGAGATTCGTGACCGTCGGCGAAACTATCGCGGACGACAACCCGGAGATCAAGCAGGACATGTACGAAGCGTGCAAAGAGGCGAGAGTCGCCGGTAAGAAGCGTATACAATATAGCATAGTGATTAGAATATAGCAAAGCAATGAGAACACCAACTACTTCCGTTACATCACTATTTCCCAAATCATTTTCGCTCGTTACACAAAATCTCTCATATAATATTCATATAATATCCTCACATTCGTGAAAGAATGAATTGCAGATAATATTTTCATAATTTGATCGGGAAAGAATGATATTACCGCGATTTCCATGGACCAATTAAAATGATCATCGATATTGTTAGATCAAAGCGCCTTTTATAACACGTTGTTGTTCAGTGAACAATGCGTAATGCGGGGGGACTCGTTTTCGCGAATTAAGTCAGTGCATTAATTAAAAGTTGGGACAATGCGAACGTATCGAGTTGTGTATTACGAGGCAAAGTCGCATTAAAACTTTAAAGCATTTCGCGCACCAATATTGCATGACAGATATCGTATGACTGTCGTATGTTAAAAAATTATTAGAAGCTGTATTGTCCAGTGAAGGGACAGCTTAGTATTGATTGCGAAATTTTGATTTGATATCACTCGAGATTATCAGAAAAAACAGAGGAAGAGGACGAGGAAATTCAAGCGACGTAGTTTGCAACAATAATGGCATCGCCCAAGAAGATACACGAGAGACGAGTAACTGAATTTTAAATGCAAATCTTTTAACCCCGTTTCTCATCCGTGGAGATGTATAACAATAACATAAAAAGAAACCAGCGGTGTATCGTAACACAATTTCTATCCTGGCTGCAAACTTCATTGCAACGTTGTATCGCACAGCATCTTAATACTTTAATCTATATTGCGTTTCATCTATTGAAAGCCGTATTTTCTCTCGTCCGGAGATTATACCGTTGTCGGGGAGAACAAATTGCATTACGCTCACCGAACTCGACGATTCTCCGTTCCGCGAATAGCATTATCTCTGACAGGTAGATACTCCTCATCAGCGTTTTAAAGAATTGCATTACCGCGGATAAACTCGTAATCGTGCGACAAGGCCATTCACGGACAAGAAACTCTAAAGCGCATTGCTCCATTTTCAAGAGTGTATTCTTGTGCGATTAGAAAAATTAAGCCGGAAATACAAGTACGACTTTCTCCCTCCTTCTCTCACGCCTTTGAACTTGACATAATTTCAGACAGTTACAAACTGACCAGATAGATCACGCACTGAGAACAATTATCCGATAAGAAATTAACAAATAGATATTTCCGATCAAAATACCGACGGATTTTTATATCCGATCAGAATATCCGATTAAATTTAATTGAATGCTTTCGATCATAATGGCATTTCATTTGAACTTGATTATAACTAATAATTAATTGTTCCAGCAAGTCAGCAGTAATGTTCACAGTGATAGAAATTAATGCTTGTAGTGATAGAAAAATTTTTACTTACCAATCTTCAATAACGATGATATACGATAACGATGAATACGACGATAACGATAATAACGTGTTAATAATAATTAGATTGAATAATCTTTTCGTAAAACAGGTAAAAATATTTCTTTATTGCCCGTGGAATAAATACAGCGTAATCTTTTTCTTTGGAGAAACTAATAAATTTCATTCTGTAAACTTAAATTAGCTCAACATGTGAAGTGATTTGCATTGCAATTACCAAGATAATATCTACAAAAAATAGATATATTTTATTGCAGATTGAGACGGTTGCTTGTATACATAATTTCTTTACTGGACAACTCTGTGTGATTAGGAAGAGAGAAGAAATATATCGTGTGAGGTAGATTGAATCGGAAATCGAATCCAGGTGACTGTTCTGCCAATTAAGTTACTTGAATCCACACGTTTCCAAATATATCTTTTTTTCTCTTATTAACGATCTTAAGTGTAAAGAGAGTAATTCGATCTCTCACAATTGATAATATTTAATTATTTATAAAGATCTAGAGTTTGTGAACTATATCTAGATTTGCTAAATTAACTTATTAACTGAATTAACTAAGAAACTGTAGAAGAGATGAGAAAAAATGTATCGGACATGGTAGACTCGAACCTGGAAATTTTCATTTGCCGATCAATCGCTCTATTCCAACTAGGCTACTCAGACTTCACACTTCGATATATCGTTCTTTCTCTATTCTTGAGGGAATGCTTCATACGTGTTGTTCTTATGCTTGAAAACTTTACCCACAAATTTTGTCCTGCGAAAATATCGTCGTATCAATTGTACGGAACTGCAAATGTTTATACGCAAAAAAAATACGTGCAAATACGTGCAAATATATTTACAGTCGTTTGACAATTGAAACTGCAAGAAACGTGTTTACTAACATTAGTTAAATTCTAGTATTCATATATTCCTGAAAACATGCATTAGAAAAAACCAAAAAATTGTTCATTTATTGCTCGCAGAAATCATTTTAAATATTTGTTAGATATATTTTATTCACTAATATCTCTCTCTCTCTCTCTCTCTCTCTCTCTCTCTCTCTCTCTCTCTCTCTCTCTCTTTTACATTTATTTCGTTATTTATATCTATTACATCCATACATTTTGGATTTTTCGTACTCGAAGTTACATAAAGCTTATACTATCACAGATTGATATACACATACTATCATTAGATTGACTTTAACATCAGCTATTATGCTGCAATGATAAAAATATGCAGTCTCATTAAAAGAAAATGTTGATGGCCCAGAAATCTCGAAAAATATAACTTTAAAAAATATGTTTCGCTAATCTTAAAATTTGACTTTTTGAAACAAATGTTTTCTTACGGCATTTTCTCATATCATTAAAAACAAATGAGATAGTTTAAGTGTTCATATCAGGTGAAACGCATAGAAAGCTTTTATTGAACTTTTACCGCATCAATATAACAAAAAATGTATATCATAGTATGATTTAAACTTAATGATTAGTTATACTAATTAATACAATATATTTGAAGTGAAGAAAATAGCAAAAAATGGTCTACAATAGCCTAATTGCGGTTGTTTAACGCGACTACTAAATTAAATAATTCACGAGAGGATCCCATTATTTGAAGCAACTAATAACGCACGCGCTGAATTGTCCTTCGATCTTTTTCGCGACGAATCTACCTCCCTTTTTCAAATTATCCTTTAATTCCCAATTAACATCGTATTAAATTTTCCTTTTCCCATTCTCAAATCAATCAACTATTGATTGACTTATTAATTACCTCTATTTTATATTATGGTTTATTGTGATGTATAACTAAAATATCTTTAAGTTTCCATCACCGATTCTCACGTCGTGCTAATCAGAAAAGTCTGTCTGGGCGTCAACTCTCATGCAAAAAGAAAAGGAAGAAGAGTCACACGTGGAGATTGTGTACATATCTAAGCGAACTAGCGAGGTTTAAAGTGAACACCGAAAAGATACAGATTGCAACTCTCATACGCAACCTTGTGCGGAAAAGTTCTGTGGACACGCGAGCCGGAAGATACGTACTCCTATAAGTGTGTGTGTCTGTGTGTGGGGATAAAGCTCGTAACCTTTAAACGTCATTTTTCGAAGTCTTATCGCCGGTTGGCAGATTATATCTCCGTGCCAGGGTGCACATTGCAGAACGACGAATCCTACTGTGCCGCTGGTAGCAGCAGCGCGATGACCCAGTTTCACTGGTCGAACCTTGAAAGGTTTTTCACCACCCTCAAGAAGAGTCACTGGTACATATCTTTGCCAAATAGCAGGAAAGTAATGGCCAAATAGGGCCACGAATATTTCTTTCTGGCACACCTGTTCGCGCGTCCGTGCACTTCAGCCGAAAATTGCGCTGTGGGAAGAAGAAATGGTCCCGGAACGACAGTCTTCAGTAGGAAAAATATCTCCCGCCGCAGGGAGAACGGGAGATCTTGAATAAAGGTCTCGTACCGAGGCGGGCCGAGCTTGACGTAGCTTGACGCTGACGTGAAACGAAAAGGACGAGACTCTAATTTGAAAGTAAGAAGAGCAAAACCGACGGAGAAGCGACGACTCGCTTACAGCGAGTGTCTCGAGAGTAGGAGAAAAAAAGAAGATAAGAAAATCTCGTATCGCGCCCGACTCTCTTAATACAGAAACCCTATTATTACGCGAGTTATTCCGTCCGCCGTGATCGATTTTACGCTTTAAGGAAAAGCGGCGAAGTGTAAATAATAAATCGAGTTTTCGTCGCGATAACCGAGGTCAAGCATTTCTACATAACCACATACGGCATGATCCGCGAGTCCAGAGGATCGATGAAAAGCTCCCGACGGAAATGAGATTCAATTGCCGCGGCAAGTTAACGAGACGCAGGAAGTGTCGATTCCAAGTGATAAAACGATGTCCGAACTCGAACTAAAGTTTTACTTCCGACCTGAACTTACTAACATCTGTATATTCTGAACTTTCTAACATCTGTACATTCTGAAGGATCAGTGTATGTTTAAGGGCCGATTGTTCTAACTTCTTGGTAAGCTATCTGACAGTTAAATCATATGTCTGTCTCCGTTTTTTTTTCAAATTAAACAAAAACGGACACATTTAACTGTTAGGTAGCTTACCAAAAAATTGGAACAATCGGTCCTAATATATGAACGTAAAAATATCTGAGGCGAATTATATTTCCGCGGAGTTGAGATTTAAGGGAAAAAGGGATTGTTTCTATTCTAATTGTACCTTATTCTTTTGTTTTGAGATATTTTTACTTTTGCAACTTTTCACGTAACAATCAGACATATCGCAGAAAAAAATGTAACACTACTGTAGATATTATTCTTGTTTATAGAATACATAACTTTGAAACGCAGCAATGCCTCGGTTAAAATCACGCCGTGTAACTGCGCACACACGATGTGAAAATATATCTGAGTCTACATATATCATGTGTTATATATGTGTTAATTTTGATCAACCAAGCTGCGACGGATATTTTCCCTTATACCTAAAGTTTCACACCCCGCGCTTATGGTAGTACCTTATGCTCGGTCCAAATATTCCTGCGTCAATGATTCAATTCACATAGAAATTGAAAATCTACTTAACGTCTCTGAATGGCAGAAAATGCATAAAATTCCATTTGTAGATTATAAAGAGGATCTTGAGACAAAGCGGACAAAGTAAAGATATAAATTCCCGGACACGTACCTAATCCTGGACATTTTTATTGTTTTGGTCTTTAAAATATGAATATTTAAATTTTTAATGGGATATATGTATATACTTAATACTTGTATATATATTTTATGCTGAAAGTTTAAATATTTGTATTTAAAGACCAAAACAATAAGAATGTTCAGAGTTAGGTACGTGTCTGGGCATTGGTACTTTTACCTTAGATGAAATAAAATCAAAAGAGCTTAATATAGGTTTCAGAGAATAAAAATAGACGTTAAATGGAATATTGAAACGAGTCGAAATTTTAATCCTACATTCAGTCTTGTTATTTCCTTCAAAACCTATTTTGGTACTCTGAAATCTATATCAGATCTTTTGATTCTATTTAATCTACTTGAAATTTTGATTCTACTTTTAGCCTCAACTTTATTCCATTCAACGTCTATTTTGATTCTAAAGAAAATAAAAAGGGAAATTTCGGATATCATCAGAATCAAAATAAGAGTAAATTGTATCATTAGAATCAAACTTACTTTGCTAACTTAGAGCATTTATAGTCAGATCTTATGTTTAAGACTATCTTAAGTTCATCTTCAGATGGTGTACGGATCATTTCATTTTGGCTACGGAATATTTGAAGGGAAACTTAAGACGATCTTAAATATAAGATCCAAACCTATGAATAGTGGCCTTAGATCCTGCTGCGTTATAGAATTCAAGGATTAATATAAAACTAAAATTTCGAATAGAATCACAAAATTTCGACTCAGAAAGGAGCACCAAACACAATGATCGCGGGAAGTCGTGCAATAGCCTCTACCTACCAATCTAGCAACTTGAACAACTCGATTCGCGTAGTATCGCGTGTAAATCGAGCACCGTAAGCATAACTAACTAGTAGAGTGAACGCTATCGTGTCGGCAGAATTCGCTGCGACATGACACGTGACGAGTTCGTACAAATTCTCGGCGGTTTCCGTATGCGAATTATCGACGTTGCTATACAATTACCGCGAGAATTACAATTCTCTCAAAAAGAAGGAACCGGGAGTTATGGAACACCGTAAGAACAACTAGCTACTAGAGTAGATCGAAGCATAAATCGAATGAAAGTAAATTACCAAGTCATGAGTTATTGCAGAGATAACTGGCACGATATAACACAGCTCATTTGTGGAACAAAAAATTAACTATCTCGAAACTTATTTCGATCCGATTCACCTAAAAATTCAATCTATCTTATATATAATACCTTAATATAATATACAATAACTAGAATCATGAACTCTATCGTGCCGACAAAATTCGTTGTAATAGACCGGTGTACGCAAATTTGATAGCAACTTTTCTAAAGTAATTTCCTAATCATAAGTAATCACACAAAATACACACACACATAAATAGAAATAATTTTCTAAAATAATCTTTCTTTTGATTATTTAATTCCATTTTTCTAAACTAAGAAAATGTTTTAGTAAAAATTATATTAATATTATATTTCTTTTATAATGTTTTTGTAATCGATCTACAAAATATATGAAATAAAAAACATCCAAACAATTAAAATAATTTTGTTAAATGAGATACTTTTGTAAAACAATATTATTAATCGCACCAATAACCGCAACAGGCTCTTAATAGCCGTATTCTTCAATTTTATATCTGTTCAGATATTAGAGTCGTCATATATTTAATTTGTAAAATAATTTTGTAGTAAAAAATCAAACGTGCATAACATAACATTTTTAAACAAATATATAGTTTAAAAAATACATATAGTGATTTTGATTATAACTCAGTATGGTTAAAAATTTTAAAAATTTCGTCATAATTTTTATTACATCATTTTATCCGTATAAAATATTATCCCATACTAGTGTTTTAGTGTGACATTCAAAATAACGAAAATGATGAAACAGAAATATAAAAGAAATTATCAAACTTTATTCGAAACGAATTATATCAAGTAAAATGTAATATAAGAATCTGCATGAAAAACAAAGGCTAGGTTAACTGGTGAAATATAAAAGCTGGTGAAATATAATAGCTGGTGAAATATAAAAGCGAATCAGAATTCCAGTTGAAGTTATTAAGAAATAAGAATTCTGTTTAAATTAACAAGATTTCTGTTTAACCAAATTAGATTTTTGATTAGCAGAAATCTTGCTAACTTGAATAAAACTCTGATAACTTCAGTCGAAATACTGGTTCATTCATATTTCGTTCAAATAATTGATTAATCCAAACATATTTCGTTTTGGTGTGAGAGTAACTTTTTTTAGTAAATTTGTCGCTACATCAATATAACACAAAATTTATATTATTGTATGGTGTAGATTTTGTCAGTAAGAGTTACTTTTGTTAAAGAACATAATAAATTTCGCCAGAAACATAGCAAACTTTTTAATCGTACTTTCAGTTTTTAAAATAAAAGTGGCACATATAAAATAAAAAGACAATCAATTACTGCAATATGTTGATCTATTCCTCGACTATGAGATTTTATAATAATTTTTGTTACAAACTTTTCTCTATGTGTAATTGCCTCGTTAATATCATAAAGAAATTGTAAAGTTTCCACCATTTTTTTACTGTCTCACATCGTGATGATCATGAAAGTCTCTCTGGATTGTTGCTGCATCAATATAACATTAAAATTTACATTATTGTATGATGCAAATTTAATGATCAATTCAATACAGTATATTGCATAAATGCAATGTAAAGAAATATAAAGTTTCCATCACATCGATTGCCTCACTCACGTTATGACAATCATGAAAGTCTACCTGAGACGCTACGAATTCGTAGGAATCTTCGGTAGTCCAGTATGCAAATCATTGACGTGCTTAAGTTGAGATATTACTGTCGTGAGAATTATGATTCCTGAAAATAGGAAACGTCGGAAGTTTCATGAGCCGGAAGAAAGCAGAGGAAATATGGAAGAGGGAGTCGAGGGGCGGTAAGGAATAGTGGAAGAACTCTATACGCAGCCGATGTAGCGAATCGCATTCTGTTCTCTGTCGCCGGAATACATTCGAGTCGAGATCGAGTGTGGAAGAGGCGCGACATGCCGACGGAATGCTTTAACCCTGTTATGCTCTCATTCCCAAGATAATGCTATTTTCGATGCTTCGGGGAACTTAAACGCACACGCTCGTTCGCAGACAGGGGACGGAGAGAAGCGAGAGCGGCGTCGCAGAACGGAAAGCAACCGCCGTAAAAGATAAGTGGCGACATGCCAAATTTATATGCCGCGAGTAACAGCGTGCGTAAGCGCGGCAAGGATAAAGTAACGTTGAAGGATAATCTCGCTCATCCAACCGGCCGCGAACGAACTTAGGAGTCAGTGCCAACTCCGGTCACTCGAGCGAGAGGTGATGGATGCGCAGCGTGTGGTTAACGTCCACTGTGCGTCCCAACGTGATAATTACCAGAAGAATTACACTCGCATGCGCTTCCTAGTAGCTGGAAATACGTGTGCACGCGTGTGTACACGCACGTGTATGCGCGCTTGATATCGAGCCGCGTGGAATTTCTTATTTTGATTGCGCCCTTCTCGCACCCTTCTCACACCCAAAGACGTGGTTACGACGCGAGAGACGTCGTTGCCGGCAAATTAATTGGAATCACGATGCACGGATGCGCAGGCGGAGATCGAATTCAGGATAATTGACAACAAAGTGGTTACATGCAAATAGAGGATGCAAATAGAGGGATCTGGAAATAAAACGCCATGGCGTGGGGCGAGAATCAATTGTCCAGCGAATTGAGATATCGAGCGCGGGTGGAATCGAAGGAAACGGTATTTTCGATAAATCGGGGGGCGGAAGGGATATCGGTTAATACCCAGACACACGCCACGAATTTATTCGTACGCTAACATAGCACGACCGATTTTCGTCGCCGCGGCAAATCACTGCGCGGCTCGATCGGTTACATCGATCAGTGTCAAACGGCAACTACTTCCACAGTCTGTGTACTCTCACAACAGTCATTATCCGTGCTATTTTTATCCCAGCTGTAGGATTAGGTCACGAGTCAGTGTACGAAACATTTATTAGCCGCCCCGTTCTGACAAGAGAACACGCGTAGAGAGTAGTCGACGTATAATCGATAGATGCGTATTAATCTTAAGGGGATGCCAAAGTGAATAACAAATTCCAAAATGTCGATAACGTAGATGCGATCGCTGAAATGTCATGTCAGATAGGCACTAACATAATCACCCTTTACGTCTTCCTTCTACATACAAATCTTATATGAGTGCTCGAATTGAAATTTTGGCCCTATGTTAAATCTTGAATTCTACAACGCATAAAGCTAAGTTAGTAAAGTAGGTTTAATTCTAATGATACAATTTATTCCTAGTTTGACTCTGATGATGTCTAAAATTTTCCATATTTAGCGTATAATAAAATATCCCGAGTCGAAATAATATAGGGCCAAAATTAATAATGCTATAAAAGAATGAAAAATAAAGTAGTTAAAAAATATTAACTCAGCTCTCAGATCAAACAAAACACAACAAAACTCTCTCTGAACTTCCTCACTTGCCGGGCGAGACATCGTACTAATTCGGTTACTGAGGCCTCGACAGTATTCCTCGCAACATAAGCGCTTAAACGATTTGGATTGTAGTAAACTTTACGCTTCTTCAGACAAAGTTTCAAATAACGAGTTATATAAACACGGCTCTTAGATACACAACACATATAAGAAAGATAGTCGGTAAAAGCCAATCGCGGTTGTTGATATAAATATGTACTTATGTATTATAAGTATATATTCATACTAAACCGCGACAGAGTATAGGATATAATAAATATAAATTTTATAAAATTTACATTTCCCTAAGTCTCGATCTACAATAGGTAGTAATCTTTAAGCTTTAAGAAATGTAGTAAGCTTTAAGAAATTGACCAATCATAGTCGAATTATAGAAGACTAATCAATCGTGATTGGTCAATTTCTTACGGCTTAAAGCTTACTACACCTATTATCGGGACTAATAGAAATACGTTAATTCGTTATATCTAATAATTTACAGATCTTTAAATAATATTTTGAATATATTAATCAAATATACATGTAGATCATTTAAACATGTTCATGACGTACGATTAAGAATATAAAACGTTGTGTATTTATTTTCTGTTTTTTATCGAAAGGCTAAGTAATACTTTTATACTATAAAAATTCGTGCAAAAATGAATTGGAAGATTCTTGAATATGTGATGGAAATGATAAAAATTTACAAAATAGACATCTCGAGCTGTCGGTTAGCATAAATTTTTGCCGAATACAAAAATTCTCCAGCTGGTGCATATGCCAAACGCATGGATACATTTTTTATTTCTATGTAATTGACAAGAATTGAGCGCGCATATTTTCTCGCTTCTAACGTCATCAATCGAAAATCCGCGGCAAGCGGCCAATAGTGCAATTCTGTAACTCGTTATTGCAGTTAACGATAACGAGACTATTGTTAACTGCAATAACGAGTTACGGAATCACACTACAGGAGAGTTAAAAACAGAAGATAAGACGTAGCGAAACGTTGGGCTTAGATAGTTTAATCGGTAGAACGGTTACTCGGCAAGCGAAAGGTCCCGGGTTCGATTCCCGACCCAGTTTATTATCATACTTTGTGATATATTTTCTTTTATCTCTACTTCTGTATCTTTCTTAAATACCGCAAATTTTTATTCTATCAAACGTAATCTTCGTTAATTCTTACAAATCGTTATTTGAAAGAACTGTAATTCTTATAGAAATATTATTATGCTATATAAATTAACGATATTAGAGGCATAAATATGCTGCTATGCCAATTGTTTGTATAACATGCTTTCCATGTACAGTTTTAATAAATGGAAGTACGAGAATGTAAATACAAAATGTATTAGCGTTAATTATCATATCTCTGCATATCAAATTAAATGATTGCAATCGTCATCGCAAGTAGCGAAATATTCAATTATAATTCTTAGTAACGGTAGTTTCTCTAAATCTTCCTCAACAATTTGTTCGCTGTTATTCTCTTCATAATAATATTCATGGAATATAGAGACTTCTGGCGGCATGCCTATTATAAATCTTGTTAATGTAGAAAATTTAAGATCATGTATAAGAGAGAGAGAGAGAGAGAGAGAGAGAGAGAGATGTGTAACAAAGCATGTTTTGGGTAGCTTAGTTGGCAGAGCAGTCGCCCGAATTCGATTACCGCTCTCCTATATTTACCTCGTCCAATATATTTTTTCTTCTTTTTTTACAAAATTAAGCAAATTTGCCTAATACAAAAATTCTCCAGCTTGCTCAATTCTCCAAATTTGCTTATACAGCAAAGAAATTACGTATATAAACTATCGTCAGCTTGTCCATGAACTTATTTTTGAAGATATTATCTCAATTTTTACTACAATCTATTTTATATGTTAAGCCAATTTAAATGAAAGTTATACTTGAAAACTGAGAAAATATTGATCTTTCTCTGCAAAGTTTAGATTGATCGCACAGAATTGCAAATACTTTCCACACGACACAATGTCTAAAATTAGCATATAAGACGTCTTAAAGATATTTAGAGACATCTTACATTCTAACGTCTTAGAGACGTCTTTAAGACGTCTTATATCCCGATTTTAGACATTGTGTTGTGTGGGTTGTACACAACGAAAATAAATACAGAAATGAATTGGAGCATTTTTTAATATGTAATGAAAATGATAAAAAATTGGAAATTAACGTCTCGAACTGTCAGTTAGTATAAATATTTGTCTGACACAAGAATTCTGCAGTTTGTATTGAACATGTGTTTACTCTATTCAAATAAATTTCAAAGGACATTGATGTACTCTTACCACTGAATTTATAAGCTTAAAATTATAGGAAAAATTTTCAGAAATAGTTTTCTATATGTGTAGTTATGTTGTCTGCTAAATATACTAAAACAAAGTAGAGAAAGAGAGATTTTTAGTTTATATAAATTTTCGGTTTAATTTGCTCATCCTATTAAATATTCCACAGACTAGATATTTTATCTGGCATAATTAATTAATTAATTTATTAATATAAAGGCGCAAGAATTTCTAACTTTGTTGATGTTTGCAATAAAAAATAATAAATTATTTATAAGATTAATAGAGTAATTTTGATTTATAAATATAAACGTGCGCGCGCACGCGCATGAGAAAGATATATATTTTAAGAAAGATATATATTTTAATATTAAAGATATATATTTATAATATATATTTTTTAGTTCATATAAAGTATCGGTTTAATCTTATCTCCTATTAAATATTCCTTATGTAAAATAGATGTTCACAGATATCGGTACAATCGCTGTATAAAATTTTGTAAATATTAAATACATATTATGTACGTGGAAATTACTATATATATATACATATATATATATATATATATATATATGTATATATATATTCAATTAATTTATTTCTGTTTCTAAAAGCCAGTCTAATCTTTAATTTATATGTTAATTGCACAAGAAAATTCTCTTTATGAAATTTTACACTCTGTCATAGCGCTTTCACCATCTGGAAATTGATATATTTATCTCA
Organism: Odontomachus brunneus; assembly: GCF_010583005.1. Lineage (NCBI taxonomy): Eukaryota > Metazoa > Arthropoda > Insecta > Hymenoptera > Formicidae > Odontomachus > Odontomachus brunneus. The sequence continues at coordinate 366,428 of NW_022639574.1, read as the reverse complement.
GCTTAGCGTAAAACAAACAAATCTGTCGAAACGCCTGAATGGTGGAACACGCCAAGTTACATCGACATTTTGCGAAATTAATTATGTATACATATGCATATTAATTGTATTTTCTACTACATTCGTATTTCTCGTTGAATTCGCGTTCTGTTACGCGACGTTTGTTGAATTGAATTAATGGCTCCGGACGGCTGTCCGACCGATCGATCGGATTCGTTAAATAAACGGCAGGCGCCTCGATCGTTGACGTTCTCAAGATCAAACGCGCGATTTCACTGCGATATTATACCTCGTGTACGCCGTTCCCGATTCGTGATTGCAATTAAATCGATATTTCTGCGACGTAACGTCGATATATAAATCCATTTCTATGCTGGCCAACCAAACTGGCTGGGCAATAAAAAAGCTTCCGCAACTTCCGATCAAGCAGCACAAAAGAGCGATTTTCATTATGGCCGTGTTGGCCGTCGGAGGATGCGGCGTAGATTCACGCGGAAGACGCATTCCGCGACGATAAAAGCGGCACGTTTGATTATTTCCGCGAAAATCGGCGGAAATAATTCCGATTGGATTAGAGCGCGCGTATTCGTGCGAGATCGCACACAAAGGTCCGAATTAATCGTCCGATTGTCTCCACGTCGTGAGCATGAGGAGAGAGAGGGATAGAGAGAGACAGAGAGAGAGAGAGAAAGGGAGAGTGTGAGAGAGAGAAAAAGGAAGGGAGGGAGGATTACGAGAAGGGGCACGTTGCAAGGTATCAAGTCTACTTAATGGCGCGGACCAACAGTAAACGCGGATAAACGTTCCGTTAACGAGTAAAGTTGGTGATTCATTAGCTGCATTGATCGTTCATAAGCGCGCACGTTATCACGGTTATCGTAAAATGTCGTTCCGCCCTGTTTACTCCCGCAATTTGACCGCTGATGAGCGCAAAACCGCTCATACCGCAAGTGTATACGCAGGTCTGCATTGTGCACAGGAAGCGCAAACGTTTTCGCAATGGAGTCAAAGCGACGCGCAAATGGATTAAGTCTCTTCTACATTACTCGTAGAACGCAAAATGCAAGTTGCAACGCAGACGCAAAATGATGTATCAGCTCACGCAAGGCACACGTAGTCGCACTGATGCTTCACACAACGAGTTGATTGAATTCGAACTTTCTGCAAATGACTTGCTTCTGCGTCTTGCTTAACTAATCATAAAGGGAGAAACTTCAAAGAGAAGTTATTGTAACCACAAAATAAAGCAAATCTGTCTTGTGGTTAATAAGTTTGTTTGTTACTTTGATAAATATGAGCGCAAGAGTATTTTGAACTCCTCTGAAAGAACACGCCAATTAATTACGTTACCACAATAAACGATACCACAATGAAAAGTAATTTTGGAGAAGTCGATAGATGCAGATATAACCTCTTATATGTGTGTGCACTACTTTTACGTTCATTGTAGGCACTAAACAATATGATTTGCGAACTGCGAGTGCGTTTTGCATATCCTGCGTGTCTGCGGCCTGCGAGCTATGCAGATGAGGCTTTACGTGAATTGAACAAACGATAGCGTTTAGAAGACCACCAGTCGACGATACAAATCGCTAATCTCTTCTCGTTTAAGGTGATACTAAAACTGAAGTCCATGACGAATTCGAAAAATATCGATTACACAAAGACGATCATCACTATCACAATCACGCTATCCTTTTCTTTTACGTATTTACTTTTACATATATTTCTTGTACATACGGAACTTACGTAAACGTGTATTACTTTGTTTCCCATATTCGGCGGAAAAGCTAACCACGCATATGTAGAAATTCTTTTGCAAATTTTTTAGATATTCTTAAGCTTCTGCATTCAGATGTAAAAATACATCAATCCTCTTAAGGGGATTGAAAACTTTACTTAAGGGATCTGAAAACTTTACCGACGGAATACTGACATTTTTCTGCAAAGTTTATGTTATATTGGTTGTACAGAATTACAAATGCTTTTACACAATAAGAATACTTGCAAAAATAAATAGAAGCATTGCTCGCTATGTAAAAGAAATGAAAAAAAAAGATTTTAAATGTAAAATCTCAAGAGCTATCAGTTAACGTAATATTTTCTAGTCCAAAAGCTCTGCAACTTGTACATACCGAAAGTGTGGATGCTCCAAACGAAAAAATTTTAACAACATGGCTATACTTTCGCATTTGAATTCAGAAGCTTAAGAATATTGGAAAAGTTTGCAGAATGATTTTTATATACAAATGGTTAAGTTTTCCGCTAAATGTAGTAAAGCAAAATAACATTTACGTAAAATCTGTATGTGTTAGTGATTGTGTTAGTGACGATCGTCTCTCTGCGTTATCGACATTGTTCGAGTTCGTTATCGACTTCAGCATTCTCTTAAGACTTAATGAATTAAAATATTTCATATATTTAATACGTTGATTATTGTCATGACATTAGCACATTTGTTACCAGCATTATATAGCATCATATGAGCGACGTAATGATCTCTCACGAAAGACTAAATGTGGATTGATTGAAGGAAATGATATTTTTGGTTGTTATGAATTGAATTTGGTACACACGTATTGATTGAGTCACTAAATATACTCCAATTAAGCTAAATTGAATGACCAAAAAAGTTTGAATTTGATTAAGGGAGTAAAATATCTAACCTTGCAACAAGAATTTTTTTTTAAATGTATAATTATAGTGAAGTTAACTATTTTCGTTCTCGTGAAAGGCGCCATAACGTTATCTGAAGTTTCTTTTAAAATCCAAAAAATGCCTCACGATCTTTCAAATTTTTAAAGCTTCTGATCAATCAGCCGAGAACTCCGCGTTGACAGTGGCGACATGATTGTAAACAGCAAAATGTTGAACTATTAAGCGAGAAAATAGGTCTTTTTGTTTCCGGAGAACTTCTGCATTAGTACAGACTCTTACAATAAAAGAGTTAAAGTGAAAGATAATTATACTTGTCTAATTTATTGCATTAGTGCAAAAATTCATCGAAAACGAGCAGACTTAATGATGTCAACAGACGACCAAGTTTTTCCTGCAAATCACAGCGTTATTAACTGAGTGTAGTACGTACACATCACACATGTGATATAATTATGAAAATGTGAAAATTCTCCGAATATTATGCTTATTATAATATTTTATATGTATAAGTAATTATTCGATATTCAGTCACATAGCTGATTTTCTGTCAAAACGAGGCTATTGATTTATTATATATTTATTTCACGGTTATCTAATAGTTATTTGGGCAAAAGAGGAGCATCGGGAGAATTTCACAAATGCGTAGAACAGATTACAAGTATCACTTTAATGGAATATTTTTTTTATTTAGCCGTGGCTCGCAGGAATTTTAGGCATGGCTTTCCTCGCTTCTGACGTCATCAATCCAATCTGGCCGTGGTGACTGATCAAGAGCCTTAATCTAAATTTAAATTAGCTTCCGCTAGTTTCTAAACTAATTGGACAAATTTGAGAAATTCTGCATGACGCCGCTACGACGCTGTTGAAACGCGAAGGTTTAAAAGCGCGCAATTTCGACATAATTATTGTTATTAGTCCAATGTAATTCTTCCAATTAGTCCGGTATAAGAATCCCCCCGCGCGATTCCAGCGGCGAGGAACGTGCGTTAACGATTATGAGTTACTTATCTCTGTAGAATTTGCATTCTACACGGTTAATTACCATCGTGATTAGCGTAATAAGAGAGAAATTTAGAGAGGCTGAATTACACCAGCCGATAAATGGCCGCGTTCGTAGCGCGCGATTGTGTAATACCTGTAATCTCGCGGACATCGCGGCAGAAATTCAAGGCATAAATCACAATATCGCTGATATGATTATATACACCGCGCCGCCGTCGGAGAAGATTACTCGCTTACGACTCGTGGTTTTCATAATCACGCGACCAAACCAAATGCATAATTGTTCCCTCCACAACATCATCGCATGCGAGTAGGGAGTTACGAGGGCAACTGTTAAGCGACCGATACGCATCTGCCAGGAGCCTTATCTCGGCGAAAATTCGTGGCTGCATTTCGCATAACCCCGACGCGATTCGTTCCCCTCGTATGCCCTCGACCGTCTTTCTACATCTAAAAAAATGTAATCTTACTCTCTAAAGTACAATCAGTTTATGTTTCACTGATATAGTGTATTTTTACTGATATAGTCAGAATTTTTCACCAAAATGTGCTATACTTATAATTGATGGTATAGCTATAAGTATAGCAATCAGTAAAGTCTCGCTGAAAGGATTAGTCAATAGTAACGATTGTATCGATTATTGTTATATTTTGCAAGTGCAAAGAATACCATCTTATGCAATTCACATGGAAGCCATTAATTTTATCACCACAAACGCAAAAAGAGCTGGATTTAATATTGCGTAAAACTCCAGGCAATATAATATCTAAAATCGGGACATAAGACGTCTTAAAGATAATCTTTAAGACGCCTTAAAGACATTTATACTATATATTAAATCGTCTGAAAGACATCTTAAAGATGATCTTTAAGACGTCTTATGTTCCGATTTTAGACATTATGTTGTCTGGGACGAATTTGTGTATTATGGATTTTATAGTCTTCTTTGTAAATCTTACTTTTACTCATCAAAATCAGTGAGATATAAGACGGAGCAATAAAGTGGGAGTGTTCACATTGAAAATCAGTAAATACTTACTAATTATTAGTGAAATATTCCTTTCATTGATATAGTCAGTTAATATTTTTATTAATTCACTTTGAAAGAGTATTTTTAACAGAATCCTTTTTAATATAGACACAAAAACATACACACACATATCCTCAACAGAATTTTTTTAAAACCAAAAGGAAAATATTTTAAGCACAATATTTTTAAAAAGGAAAGTTAGAGAAATTTCTTCTTTTTAATTCTGCTTCAAACATATTCCTCTTGATTCAAAACGAATAAATGTTACAACAATATTTAATAGATTTTCATTTAATATAGCACACTTCATTAAAAGAGGAATATAAATATTCTTTTTCGTTACATGGTAAAGTCAAAGCAGTTGGTAAGTAAGTGAGTACAACAATATAAAGAGACCAAAAATATTGGCGACTTGCCTGAAAGAGGACGGACGCGATCTACGTCGGAACCAGAAGACAAAGTGGTTATCGCGATTTTTTAGAGAAACTTTACATGTGTATATTGCGACAGATTTAGAAATTGTTAGTTAAAAAAAGTATTGACATCAGCCAAAGAAAAATTCAACATTTTAGTGCCTCTGATCTTAAATAACACTTAAGCACGAGGCTTGAATCTTTTTTGAAACCACAATGCACGTGGAAAAGGGACTACAATATGTCAAAGATAATATTAACCAAAATTTTTCAAATCAACTTTACCGATGAGACTTATTTTTGAACATGAGTTCCAAAGACACATACATAGTCCATACGTGGAAATCCCTTTGTCTAGCGCAAAATTAAACATCCAATTAAAGTGCATGTTTGGGGATGCTTTTGTAAATAAGTTGGAGTTCTACACATATTTACGGATAACTTGTAAACAAGGTAAAAGTTACATATGAAAAGTATTATTATTGTTATCTCGCAAATGGTTTAGCTCTAGTAACACCAGATTAGGAGTTTAAGAAGACAACGACCGGAAATACTGAAGCTAGACATGTACGGGATGAAAACGTGAAAACGACATCATTACAATGAATAGGCCCTCACAGTTTCCCAACGCTAATTCCATTAAAAATATATAAGCAACCATGAAGATAAAGCTTCGAGAAAAACGAGTTTTTACTTCGAAACAGTTGTCGTTGGGTATATATAACAACAGCAACTTTTAATGCACACACAATATCTAATATCTTAATTTGAACACATTTTTACATAAATTTTGAATAAATTTTTCACAAAAATTTTGAACAAACTTTTCATATAAATTTTCTCTCTAATCATAAAGAATGAAAATATAACAACCGTAGCAGTTTTTCTCCACGTAGATTTCTTTTTGTTTGGAGTATTAGAGTGTTTTCCTCTTGCTTTTCAGATCGTATACAAGAAAATGTCCTCTAATAATATCATTATATTTTTTTGGATATATCCACTGTTCCGACCAGACGACGGAATCCACGCGCGATGGCATTTCATCAAACATCAACGAGCATCAATGTCCCGATAACAGGTCCGAGAAACGACAGAAAAAAGTGACTCGTTTCATCCGCTCGAGAAGTAAGAAGCAAAAGACGCAAACGTCAATCTCTAGTTTGATGCACTTGTCGCCGACATGCACTTCGCCCCGTGAATCGTGGAAAGCGCACTCGCCGGGGCACGCTTCTGCGCGTCGCACCCCAGCAATCTCTCCAATTGCGATCGCACCGGATGCACACCGGGATACCAATATCGGGGTAAGCGGCGTTCTGCCGCACGCTCCGTTGCGCTCAAAAATATCTCACTCGAGAGACGGACCGGCGAGAGTCGAACCACACTCTCTCGGAGCCCTTCCGTCGGCGAAATTATTTGGCCGCTTGCGTGCACGCGCGATCGCTTCAGTCCCGATGCGCCCGATGACACGAAATTGCCTAATATCGCAGGCTTGTAAAACTTTATCTCCGGAGACTCGGTTGTTCCATAGAACGAACGACCCGTTGCGGCCCGTTTGCGCGCGAATATACATGGCCGAGAGAGATTCGGCCGCCACCCTCGAGTATTGCGAGCCGGCGACTTGTAATAAGCCCCTTATTTGATATATATCTCGGCCGTTATTAAGCAGAACCACCCTCAACTGTTCACAGCATCATTATTTACTATCAAGACGAGAGACCCGCTCGGATCCTCGATGTGATCCGCGGCGCTCCTGACAAAAGTATCGGAGAGTTTTGACTTATTTAGAGTCCTCGGAAATGAATTTATTTAAATGAGAAGAAAAAGGTTTAATTTAGTGGACATAAACGTCGTCCTGAAAAACATGGAATTTAAAAAATGGTAAAAGTTTTAAAAAATATCATATTTACATTACTTTAAAATTAACGGAACACAGGGAGAACAGTTTCTTTGTATTAAACGGACCATACTGCGATTTTTTTTTAATTAAGTTGCTTGCTGGATTCACACCAGTTTTGTATTTGTGTGATACTCTTACTTGATTTGGATTTGTTGAACTTGTTTCATTAAATTAAACGATGCTATTTGATGGAAAAAATATTATTATTAAAAAAAAAAATAAAATTTGATCTTCAACTAAATAATATTTAGTTTTATTTCAAATTTTTTTTCATTGAATTAAATTATACTATTTGATTATAAAAAAATTGTTGTTTGAAACATTCCGTTTCTCACTCTAATATATTGTTTGAACTAACCAATATAATGTTTGGTTAAAAATCCAAGAGCAATCATGATGTTATTGTTTCGCTAATGTATTAGATTGGTCAGATTCTCTCAAACGGATTCTTTCGTAGCAATTAAAACATAAAAATTAAATATTAAGATGCAACTTCAATATTGTATACACCACTTTCTTAGGCAAAGCCGAACCATCTTGTAGATAGCTTCATTATTCTGTGAATATAAAATTAGATTTGTTTTTCATTAAAGGAGATATCTAGATGAATTTTGAGTCTTCAAAAATTGAAATTTATCGTTCAAGCTGTTTTAAAGCGAACGGAACAGATAAAAGTCCGAAAGTGCAATGACAGGAGAATATGGTGAAAACAATTTTTCCCGAATAACCAAAGATGCATATAGTATCGCGTTGATAAAAAAGCAACATCTTTACGACTCACCAATTCCGGATCTTTCTTGTCGCTACATTCAGTTGGTTGTGATTCGGATATCCGTTTATAAAGTAGGAAAAAATAAGACATACGTATTTTTTTATCGGCGAAAAAACTATAAGTTTACAGGATGAAATCAGATTCCGAGAATGTAATCGATTTATTCTACAACTTTTCTATAGAAGTTGTTGTCCGATTTGAATGAAACGAACGTCAAAATAGTTCTTTTAATGACGATTGCAAGATATATTTTATGCAAAATTGTTATGGTGATTATTGTGTATAATTTTTACAAAAGTTTTAATGTTTGATGCGAATGGTTTATCCTCATACAATTGACAAAAAATCTTGCATAAAATATATCTTACAACCCTCATTAAAAGAAATATTTTGGCATTTGTTTCATTCAAATTGGACAACTATAAAATTAGTTGATTTACACTCCAAACTTTGGGGCCTGATTTTATTTTCTAGATATGTTTTTCCGCCGATAAAAAATTCATATATTTTGTTTTTTTCATACTTTATAACATGTCAAAAAAGTGTTTGAATTGGAATAGGACAGTAAGGTATCTTTTCTTACAGAAATCTCTTGAATCATCATAATACCGAAATAATCTTTCGAAATACAATCTTACTGGAACACTGAAATTGTCTCGTTGTATTACTACACAGCCGGGTACATTAGTATCTACTCATTTAAGTATCTACTCATAGGAAGAGCGTATTGAAATGATTATATACCAACGCATCTGTGTGCATTGTTTTCTTCAAATCGATAATAGTTCCTTCTCGGAACAATTATATACTTCGCGCGGGAAAATAATATTTCGGGGCATTGTCTGGTATTCATATTTTGATATTATATAACTATATTCCGGGAAATTTTATTTCCTCCACAACCGATATATTCATCATTGTGAAAAAGAACTTACTGAAAGTAATAAGATTTTCACGATGCATTGTCGCTTTTCTCGCTAATCTATTAGCAGTATAAGCAGTGTAAAAGTTACGATTGGTTCTGCTGATAAGCATTGGTACTTTGTTCTTGAGCTTAATGAGGGTCGGGAAGAGAGTCGGGAGAGTTTCGGAGAGAATACAGCGAGTACAAAATCTCTAATTATAGATTTTAGCTTGTACAAATTATTTCTAATTTACTGTAAAAGTCACGATCGGTTCTGCTGATAAGAAATGGTCCCAGCAAACACAGATATATAACAGTTACATTGCCATAATGAAACGGAATGTAACATGCAATGTAACATGTAGTAGGTTATATAGACGTATGTAGTAGGTTATATAGACGTTCGTTGTAATTTCCTACTCATACGTATTACAATTATATAATGTGAAAGTAGCATGTGACTAAAAAGTTATATAAGAGTTATATGTTATTCGCTAGCGAATTAACACATATATTTTTTTTGTTGAATTCCTACGATTTATTCATTAGTATGGTTCAGATAAGTGATAATGTATGATTATTTTGTCTAAATAATAAAAAAAAATTGGCATTTCATATTTCGTATCATTTCACTTATTCGTGAAACTCGCGTGATTTCGATCCTGTGTCAGGCGGTTATCCATTTTTAGATCATGTTATTCAATGCTTGATTTCAACGATCGTATGGGAAGTAGTGATGCCGATGCGCTGTAACGATATCTTGGTAGATGATATTTACAATATACTCTTATATCGTTCAAAAAATGTTATAACATATTTGTAAATGTTTGACACGACGTAACAACAATCACAATGCGATTAATATTGATACAATGTTGTATAAGTAATCAAGTTTTAACCTACAACGTGCTCGCAAAGAATATTTTGACAGAGTAAAGTTATGATTAGACTCTTTTTATAAGAATCCTAGTTTTACAATATCGTGACAGCGATCCTTGCATATATTAAAATATCACATTTTATATACGAGAAACACCTAAAATATAATTTCACATTTGTGTATAAAAATATTGCACAACTGAAATGTAATGCAAACATTAGACTTCTTATATAACATGTTATATTAAAGTTATGTTGCTGTTATATTGTTGGTGTAACTTAACCAGTAAATAACATAATAAAATAACAGTTTTATAACATAGTTATATCGCAGTTATAAAGGAAAGTATCGCAGTTATTAAGTAACTTCAATATTAATAACATATAACAGCAGTTATATTACATGTTATCCCTATGTTATATCACAGTTATGTTCTGTGTTTGCTGGGGTACTTTGTGCTTGAGTTTAATATAATCGAATTTAATCTGTGCTTTCCACAGGATTGAATGCAAATAATAAGTTTTATTTAATGATACAAATTAGCACAAATTCTATTTTTTGTATTGCTGTCCTTATTTTTGTTCCTTATTTATTTATTTATTTATTTTCTTTGTAGTGCTGCTGACTTCATATGAAGTTAGCAATGTTATTTTTTAATGGCACAGAATACAAAATTTTTATTAATGATACAAATTATTACAAAATGAATACTAAATAATCCAATAAGTGCGATTTGATTTTGTCGATTTGATCCTGCCAGCTTTAGAATCATTTTTCATCGTCCACTTTTCACTGTTTTGATTTAAATCAATAAACTGTTTTACATTTTTGTTTCAATATCGGAAAATCTAGGAGGATTATATCCGAATAAGTCGATAAAACGTGTGTGCGTGTATATGCACGCGCGCAGGTATATGTGTGGATCGTGTAAAATCAGCGGGACTTCGATTGCTTTGAAATTGGGTCAAGATCTTCGCGTACTAGTATACGTAACAGCCAGTCGCTATATAAAACGCTATAAGGATTCCGTATCAAGCTAACTGATCTTACTGCGCTATGCTAATCGGTTCGATAGAAAAGTATAGGGAGTACTGCCGTTGAAATAACGGTGTAGCGCTTAAAAAGAGGACACTGATACATGTATATATTCCCTAATAAGTAGATGTACGTAAATTTCAGAGCAATTTTATTTATTGCGATGTGCAAAGATTGCATCCTTTATGAATGCTTCACATGGCACTCATATATATCACAACATGACGAAATAGGAGTACGGAAAAATTCTCAGAATTCAATTTAGAACAATGTGTTATGTAAAATATTGTAAAAAACCTAATAATAACTCTTAGGATTATTTATATTGCTGTTTTTGTAATATAATAAAAAATTTATATTATTGCTTTGCTCTACTAAATGTAACAAAAAATTAAGTTAAAAAATAAAGTTTCTATCAACATGTCTCACGCCATGATAATCATGAAAGTCTATTTGGGCTTAATTGCTATCTTAACTATCCAATATCCATTACACGGTAGAAAGACAGATTGTAATGTTCAAATAACAGTGCGTGGCACACAATTTCAAGAGCAAAAATCATCACGCGACACTTGCAATAAAAACATGTACAGGAAAGAGGGTAGTACAGCGCTTTTCTCATTAACTAATGAGAAAAGTATTCACCAAGTAGAATGGCGCACAAGTTCCGCCAAGATATCAACAAATATAACTTGCAGTGGCCTATGAGAAAAGTTTATAAATATCCGCCCGACGTAGCAACTATACGAGGAAGGTAAATTGATGAATAAAGTCTAATGGACATGTACAACGTGAACGATGGAATATTTTGAAGAAGATTCGTGTGGACGAAGATAAATTTCGTCTGTCGTCCGACAATCAAGTCGAATATGTTCTTTCACAATAGTAACACGACGTGAGGAAGAAACGAGTGTGCATCTGTGATCGACGATGAAATATTACCAAAAACTACAAATATTTTGATCGGCAAGCCGAACGCTGCATATTAATGTGTGATAAATAAGAAAATAAGAAAAAATCAAGTAATGAAGAATATTAATACAAACGTTTTGGTTTTACTTTTGGGGTTATTATTATTATTTCTTAATCAATAATATTTATTTGTTTTTTAATAAATAATGTATTAATCGACATGAAGGTATTACGCATTCTTAATATCGATAATATGGGTATTCTTAATATATTAGATTAGTGCAAAAGGTTTGTTGTGTTCGTCGAATTAGAAGACGGAATTATTCAATTTTAGAAAAGATTAATAATTTTCGCGTATGAAATGAACAATATGGATTCGGTATCATTTTAGACATCTGACGAGAACTTGCTATTATAAAACCGAGTCAACTTTTTTCTCAATAATTATAATATAATATTCTTGTAAAGAGAATAAATTCTGTATTAGTAATGAAAGTTTTTATCTTTAAATGCATTTAATTTTGAAATATTCGAGGCTTACGGATAGCTTTAACATTTTACGTTTTCGATTGTCAGAGGCTTGCTGCTCTGTAAAATCTATATTGTCCCACCATCAATTCTCTCCATGCGGCTATTTACGCGCAATATTCGTGGCATCCTATAATAAAGGGGAACAATTAGCACAAATATACGGCAATAGCTGTATTACGGCGATGTTGTATTTCGCGCGCATTAAATACCGCTCTGTAATTCAGGAAGTAACTATTTAGCGATACGGCAACCCGGCGCGTCTCACGCTCCGAGTGCTTCCGCTCGCGGGCGATCGATGGCGATATTATTAGAAAACGCCGTGCACGAGTGCGTTTTCGGAAACGTACGAAATGCCTTCGTGTCGATTTCCGCCTTGATCTCCGTGTCACAAATACATTGCTTCCGCGACGGAAACGCTGGACGGCTCTTCTGTACTGTTGCACCGTCGTAATGATTAAACGTTGATTAATAGCTTCGTTCCGCTGAATTTCACGAAACGATCAATTAAAATTTCGTGAAATAATGAATTAAAAACGAACAAAAACGTCTTCCAAAATTAATTATTTACAATGCAAGCACACTCCGGTATATCAAGGAATGGCAGATACGCGCTAGATGTATACACAGTGACCGAGAATTCGCCCTGTCCGGGCTTTTCGCATGCGCATACTTTCGCGACAAGCAATTCGGGCAAAGCTAACGTGGTTTAGCTAAGGCAACGGTTAGTACAGGTGGAGTAGCTAATTACGCGAGCTCGAGAGTACCCAATTATTCAGCCGTGATACTTAAGTCAAGGGGATCCGATCATAATTAAATCAGTTACTCTGATTTTACGGTGACCTATACACATATCTACAGGGTGTCCCGGACTCTCCTCTGCAATTGTTGTGGGAACGTAGGATTTGAGTAAACATAAAAGTCCTGTACCGTTTTGCAATATTCGCAATAATAGTCGAGATATTAATTAAAGAAGATTGGCGAATGATGGCGCGCGATATGGTAGATGAGTTATAGTGGCGATGTGTGCTGTTGTGTGTGCTTGTATATTAGAACAAAATGAATAAAAAAGCCCTTTATCATTTTGCAAATAAGCACGTAGATTTTGTTATTAATGAAAGAAAATTATTACATGATTGTGCGCGATAAATTTCTTTAATTATAAAATATCTAAAAATCTATGTGATTATTTGCAAAATAATAGAGAACTTTTTTGTTCAGTTTGATCTAATGTATAAGTATACAACGACAGACGGCACCATTTCAATTTATCTACTATAGCGCGCGTGATCATTTTCTAATCTTCTTTAATTAATATCTCGAGATTTATTGCAAATATCGCAATATAAGACTTTTATGTTCACTTCAATCCATTATACATTTCCACAAAAATTGCAGAGAAAAGTCTGGGACACCCTGTATACACACACACACACACACATACACACAGTGCGATGTTTAATTCATCAGTATTCTCTACTATCCATTCGTTCGCGCTCGAAATTCAACCAATCCACCGAATTCGTGACAATCGACTCTCGCGGCACGATTTACACAGACGACTCTACGTGTCCTTTTTCCCTTCCACAAGCATATGTTAACACTTAATCATCCTCTCTTATGCCTTTGCGTAAACTCACGAATTGTACACATAGAAAAATACATACATTCGAGTAAATATTATTCGTGTTTCAAGTTTTTTATAAATATATATATCTGCAAATCTGTTGTAAGTGTATTCTCCTACTAAATTTAACGTTTCAATAAAAAGTATTCAATTAAAAAAAATACTCGGTTTACTTACTATATAAAGTTGAATCAACATTTTCTTGGACAAATTTTTAGGATTCTTGTAAAGAAAATTAATTCTTCTTTTTAGTACATGATAAAATAACCTTTCTTCCAATTTGTGATGAGTATATTTGAACACTATTATCAAGAACATATCCTTTTTTGCAGACAACCCTTATTTCTTAATAAGAAGGAAAGTAAACTATCGCTTTTCTTAGCAACAGAATGATATTTTTCTCTGTGTATGCTGTTATCTGTCTTTTCTTGAAGTTAATGTAAGGTCACATAAAAGCAAACGTTGCTTTTACATTTACGTAAGTTAACGAACCTAATCATGGCCTTTTATTGTTTAAGGAGACTGTAAATCTCAGTGCCATAATTTTTGTGGCGCATCAAAGGGTGATTGCTCATAAACCTATCAAACAAAATTACGTTTCTATACATCTATTTCACGTAAATCATAAATGTTAATTTGAGAGAAAATTGGATATATACACACAACATTAAAGTAGATATAAGTGGATATAAGTAGATATATAAATGAATATATATACACAATATTACAAATACGAAGAACATGATTTAAAAAATTTTTCTTACTAATATCTTATTTGTGCCTCAATTGTAAGATGCACAGATAATAGAAAGAAGTATATAGAAATGTTTAGATATATGTATATATATATCGATAGCATGACGTTTTGACAATCTATGTTATCGACATGTTTGAATTCCGTCATATGACATCCTCGAGAAGAAAAAGATAAAGATATATCGAAACGTGGGACTTGGGTAGCCTAGTTGCTAGAACGGTCATCCGGCAAGTGAAGGGTCTGAGTTCGATTTCCGGCCCAAGTCTATCTTATGCCCAATATATTTTCTCTCATTTCTTCAATAGCTTCTTACAAGTTAATTCAATAAATCTAACTAGACCTAAAAATATTAAACAAGAGAATGAGAGAAATTTCGAAGTGTGGATTTTATTGAATAGTTTGATTGACAAAGCAGTTGCCTGAATACGATACCTGCTTCAGTCGATACTTCCCTCAGTTAATTTTTTTATTTTACATAATGAAGCAGTTCCATGCAGCAAAAGAATTATGTATGAAAGTAATGGATAAAATGAAGATTTTTGTTAATATTACCTTTATTATTGCAATAAATCATTTCTTATGTCGAAGTAAAAAAATTAAGTTTGCGAAATAAATTCATTACATTTATAAAATAAAAAGATTATAACACACTTCCTCATCAATAGAGAAATATTTCTGTCGAGAAAACCACGATGAAGTAGTAAGAGATAGTAATACGAAAAAAAAGTGTGAACTTTCTTAAAATAAACAGTACTTTAAATAGTACTATAGAATGTTTTAGTGTAAAAAATAAAGAAATTTTAAGTAAAATAATTGTTTTCTTTGAACCAAACAATAAATTATTTGAACCGAAGTAAATTATTTGGACCAAATAGTAAAATTATTTAAAAAGCCAAATAAAATTTACATTAAAACTTTAATTTACATTAAAACTTTAATTTTAATATTTCTAAAAATATTTCTAAAAACACAGAAATTAAACTCTAACAAAGAACACATAAAAGTTTTAACTTTAATTTCAAATATTTTCACTCACAAATGATCAATCTTTTTTTTATTGTACGAGCAGTGTTAAATAATATTTTAATTTATATATTGTGCAAGTTTCAATAAATTTTTAACAACATCCATCTCGCTATCTCCTTAAGCAAAAGTATCTTATTATCATGACCCTCCGCGTTCAAACCTCGAATAGGTCGAATGGTTTTTGGGTGAAACATGCAGTTGATTAAGTATTGATAATCTTTTAAAAACGTTGTTTGATTGTTGTATTCAGGATCGGCGATCGAGAAATTATGCGAGTGCGCCATGGAGGACAGCCTGGCTGATCGAGGCTCTGTCGTAAGAGCTGCCAGATGTCTTCTAGGCTCGGTGACAAGAGTTCTCCTTCTGGCAGACATCGTCGTGGTCAAGCAACTGCTTCTCGCCAAGGATAAGGTCGCCCGCAGTCTCGGGCGCCTCGAAAGCGTCTCCAATTTCACCGAATTCGTCAAGGCGTTCAGCCAATTTGGAGCGGAAATGGTCGAATTAGCACACTTAACGGGCGATCGTCAGGTAAGATTTATATCCCGTGACATTTGGGCGCTGACATCTCACGATTCATTTGTCAGTAAGGATTCTATTGTGTACAATTAACTTCTACGGTAAAATCGAATCGTAAAAACTTCTGAAAACTTCTCGGATCTTTTAAGCTCTCTAGACGCGGAATTGCCAATTTTCTTTTCATTTTATACTCTTTCCCTTCTTATCAACACTTTGCGAACAGAATATATAGTTTTAATATTTTATTCAAATGTAAAATATACATTTAATAAATATATATTTAATAAATATACATTTATAATTTTTCTTAGCAGATATATATAGATTATGAAAACATTATTCCTTATGAAAGAGAACAAAATCGAATTTACACACTGAGAAAAAATATCTAAAAAATAAAAAATATTTCCTGAGTGAGTACTAATAACATATTTACTTAAAGGAATGCCACATGTTTGGAAACTTTATCGATAAAATACTAATATTTCCTGTAAATTTTATATCACATTAATTACATAGAATTACAAATATTTGTATAATGAAAGTATGTGTAAATATAACAAAAATATGTGTAAATATGCATTGATATATTATTCAATATGTGAGGAAAATAATAAAAAATTTCAAAATTAACTTTTCAAGCTGTCAGCATAAATATTAGTCTGATACAAAAGTTCTGTAGCTTGTACTGAGAGAAAAGGATGGTTAATCTAACTAAAATTATAGTTATTTTTTAACCCAACTATATATTTTTTATTGTTTTAACACGAAAATTGAAGTAGTAACATGCATATAAGATTATTATCACTAACATTACAGTAGAATTTAATAAAAAATGTTTTTTTATCATAATTTATAATTATTATTTCTCTATATGATTGTACTTACAAATATCAAATTTTTTTTTCTTACTATATCGAATGTGCGTTTGCTCTAGTAAAAAAGTTCCAAAGAATGTTGCTGTATCTTATTTTAAACTGAGTTTAGAAGCTTAAAAATATACGAAAAGTTTGTAAATAAATTTGTATATATATATATATATGTATGTATTGAGAAATAATCTCCGCTAAATATGATAAAGCAACACACGTTTATATTATATACGAATAAAAATTTTGGTAATTATTTACTTTAAAGGACACCTCGCCGATGATATTGATATATATATTGTTGAGATCAATATTCTAAGTTCGGAAAGTCTTAACTGGCAATAACTTACAGTTTATTAAAAAGTTATTAACAAAAAAAGTTTCATAATGTAATTTTCCGATACCGTGTACACATACTTAGCGAGCAATCGCTCTATCGCTCAACTAGGCTACCCAAGTTCCACGTTTCGATACATTTTCCTCTGTCTCTTCATAAGGATTCCAAAATATATGATGTTATGCAAAAATGTGAATAATATAAAGGCAATCGTATCAAAACGTTTTTTACAACTAAATTTAGAAGCTTAGAAATATGCGAAAAGTTTTCAGAAAGATTTCTATATATGCGTAATTACTTTTCTGCTAAAAATAAGACAAAAGAAAACAACATATATTTATACAAGACTTATATGTACAAAAAATATGAAAAAGGTAAATTTTTGTCTAACATGACATTTTGATAATTTCCTCTACGTTATCGATATTTTTGGAATTCATCATCCACTTTGGCTCCCTTTTAAAAAGCTTTGGCTCCCTTTTAAAAAGTTTTGGCTCCTTTTTAAAAAACTTTGGCTCCCTTTTAAAAAGAGATTTAGTAATTTCGCTATCAACACGTGTCTCGCGAGAGACTAAGGTTATATATTTGTGACAGCGATAATTCATCTTTCTTTGCTCACAGAAACAAACCAAGTTTCTCTTACATTATTACAGAGCTCCGGCACGTGTTGCACATTTCGACCGAGTTTTTACTTGCTCCGCCTAGCGCTATTTTCCCCTTACTTCATCACCCCGCGCGCAAACTACGAACCGTTTAGGAAATGATTTGTAAACACATGTTTTTAATAACTTACCACTATTGAATCGCTCTTACTATCGCAACGCGTATCAAGCTCTGCATTATTGCATAGAAGAAATACAGAGTGTTTCTGTTGGAACAGTCCGAATGAATCGTTGTAGTGAATGTGTTAATCAGACGTCATGTCTCCTTTCTCAGAACGATCTGAAAGATGAAAGGCGACGCGCGCAAATGGCGGCGGCTCGGCAAGTACTGGAGAGAAGCACCATGATGCTGCTCACATCTAGCAAAACGTGCTTAAGGCACCCTGAATGTCCATCCGCGAAGGAGAACCGAGACACCGTCTTCTGCCAGATGAGAAGAGCAATGGATCTGATACACTATGTCGTCAAGGACGGTGTATTAGATTGCAGCGAGTCGCAGTCCTACTCGAATTCACAGGTAAGCTACCTATACATTTCACAGAATGGATCGTATGAACGCCTGCAAGCTCCGGAAACATTTCTCAAAGAGATATCAACATTAATATAATTGTCTTATGTTAAATCGATACAAAAGTCATTATAGAGAGAAATTAAATCGACACAAAAGTCTTCATTATGAAGAGAAATTAAATCGTGGATTTACGAAATATTTTGTAGAAACGATTATTAATTTATATTAGATTTGATTTCCGGGTTTGAGCCACGTGGATTCTTCTTTGTTTGATTCCGATGTTTCGCGAACATTTCAGTTCGTCGTTACCGCAAAATTGAATCGCGAAATCGGTCATTAAGTAGCGATGCTAAATAATCGAGGAAAAAATATAATAATAATGAAAATGACGACCAATAAAACTAACAAGACTCTCAGATAAACAATCAACAGAAAACGAACGATCAATAGCAAGAAACAGAAACAAACGATCAAAACGCAAGATTTAATTTACAATATCTATTCAATCGTTAAATAAATCTCAATCATTTAAATGAAATATCATTATATGAAATATATAAAAATGGAGCATCTAAGATCTTTAAGAGAATCGCCTAAACAACCTCATGTCTTCTTGAGGTTTAGGTTGTCCAGTATGTAATGTTCTTTTATGTATCTGAAGTAAAAACAATTATTTTTTAAAATTTGATACGGAATAATCATGACATTTTCAACACAATATTAATAATGCACACTGTACGTATGCATATACACAAATTAAAAAAAATACATATAGGTTATGTTAGATTAAGTTAAATAGTACAGAATTACAAAAATCAAAAATTGAAAAAAATATGCGTATAGAAAACAAGAAGTCAGAAATAAAGATTTTAGTAAAAAAAACTAATCCGCCATATTAAGTCCGTTGTTTTGAATTTTGAAAATTGGACTTTAGATTCGATTCAACAACCTCAAAAACGTATAAGCAAAACTATTGAGTAGAAAAAATATGCATCTTAAAGTTTAAGCTCAAGTTAAGAATTGATCGACATTTGTAGAAACGTGCATAAATAGCTTTCGGAAATTAGAGTCTGCATGGGTTCTTATTGGCTTTCTTTTCGTTTCCCGTTAAAATTAACAACCGACGAGAACGCATAGCCTTTCGCGCTTCGCGAAATTACTCGCCAAAGAAATGCCGTAATAATCGCGGTTGCCAAACACGCCATGTTGGCCACCCGAGAGCATCCATACATCCCTCATTGTTCCGGTTGCATCGAACACGCATATACGTCCATATTGTAAGGATCAGCGAGGAAAAAGCCGTGTATAGAGGAATGTTTCCGAAAACTTGGAAGCGTTCCAAGGAGAGCATTTGTCTGCCAAATTATAATTTACGTATCGCTCGCTTAATGCACGATATAAACGACCTTGGACCGGGTGCGTCGGTGCCCTTGCAAAAGTTGTAAACGAGATATCGAAACAACCCTCCCATATACCTCCGCGACTCAAGAAACCATAAATAATGGCATGATGTCTGACCTAGCATGAAATCGATAGAGGGCGAGTTGGAAGACGATAGAGGGATCGGCAGAATATGTCCCGCGAATATCAATTACGATCACGACGCTTGTACAGTCGATTATTTACGACGATATTACGACCTCGAGAAATTTATGTGCACGCCGATAACGGGTTTATTTTAAATGTCCTCCATGTTCGTACATGCTAACATGTTCTTTGTACCATTAACATTGTTCGTTGCGAGTTATCGGCGGCGACCAGAAATCGAAAATGTCTTTAGTAAGGCATATAACGCGAAGCGTGCATTCAACACGACCCTGTATGGAAATTTCCCAAATATTTTCAAGTATAGTATATATTCCGATTAGATTATTCAAACTTGTTGCAAATAGGTACAATAAAAAATGTTGTGTTAAATTTAACACATTTCACGTGCCCCAATTTATCCACTTAAACTTTTGTGTTAATTTAGCACAAGACGAATATGTTAAAAAATAATACAAATGCTAGAAATGTAAGAAACTAACACATAAAAATTACCGACACTATCTTAAAGCAAATTTTACATAAAACTGACATATTTAAAATGTTAAATATATCACAACAAAAATGATATTATCACAGTAAGAAAAATATTCTATTATCCTTTTTTATTGCATGCTTTTAAAGTGATTTAAAGTTACCAGTTATCAGCTTTTAAAGTTATCAATAATTTTATATAAAATATTCTTAACTATATATACTCTCCAATTGATTCAATTGATATCATATTTAGAAAATTTACTGGCTATAGAATCAAACTTAGAAACTCTGCTTCTTGAATCATTTTACCTTATTTATTTCATCATTTTAATCTTGATTGTAAATACACTTTTTATTATATATATCGTAAGATGGCAAAAATATAATTTTTTCGTAAAATTAACATCTATAATACGTTAATCTATATTAAAATATAAAATGTATAAAATTTTAATATTTATATATGTAGAATTTTTTAATTTAATATAAAACATATTAGAATAACACAAACATAATTGTTAAATTATCACACAGATATGTAAAAATTTAACTGAAAAATATTAACAAAGACTATTTTTAATATAAATGTTTTTTACTGTGGTATATTGCGATACCAATTGGAGGAATTCCATTTTTATTGCAAATATAGAAATCTTGAGATTTAATTGGGTTCTGTTCCAATTTCCCAAAAATGATTAAAGTTATGATTCTAAGTGGCAAACACAAAGCTGCAGAAGAAAAGCTGCATAAAAAAATCAAAAGAAGAGAGGAGATATAAAGATTAAGAAAGTAATAATTAATACTTTTATAATTAGGATTTATAGAAATATATAGAAATACAAAGTCAGTTTATTTTAAAATATATAGACTATTATATTATTATTCTTATATATAACTTACAAACTGTTATTGTAAATAATTATAATACACCTAAATGTTTAATACGATGTTAAAATTTTTTATATTTAAAGTAAACATATATCAGATGCGTAAATTAATTCGGTGCTTTTTTTGGAAGAATTAAGCCTTTATCTACAAAAAAAAACATAAAAAATGTCAATGTTCGAAATATTTGCTAACATTTCCTAGTATTTTTCTTTATCTATCGAGAAGCACTGACAAATCTCTTCTCGAAAAAAAAAAACAACGGCTCTGAATCGATGAAATCGTCGGTGCATTTTCGAATCTCTCCCACGCTTTTAAAGTGTGTATCAACCAGGTGGTGTTGGAGCGATTGTAATAGATGCTAATCCGAACGGACTGGGTCCAGTGAATAAGCCGCATGAGGAAGAACTTTCTAGCCCAACGAATAAGTAGTATCCTTCGTCCTTTTTGAGATATGCGGCCGAGCGTTATCGTGCTAAAGACGATGCTGAGTCTCATGACCAGTAAACGGTTTTTCCTATCTATTTCGTCGCTCAAAACTGATTATTATTTGTAATACTCATTATTTGTTTGACCAGATTGCAACTACTCATAATGTATCATCCTCATATCCTACTAAATAGATAAAACTTTTTATGTGTGAATATTAAATTTCGTAGTCGATATCAACGACCAGGATCAATCCGATCCACGATTTTCTTCTTTAAGAATAATTCTATTCTGAAAGCTATTTTTCATCACCAGTAATAATTTTGTACAAGAAGTCCTGCATTCTGTATCTTGTTAGCAAGAACATCGCCATTTTAAACTCTCAACCTCTGCTTGGTCTTCGGGCTAAACTCATGCGGAATCTATCAGCCTAGTTTTTTAATTCTTTCTAGCTTATATCAGCGAACGGAAATTGATTATCGGGTTATTCCTAATTGTAACGCAAGCTCATCTTGAGTCTGAGCAAAATTTTTGTTCGACAATCACTCCTTGTCTTCAAATTTTTTCGACGCGCCGGGACGTTACTCTTCACTGGTAAAACAGAAATCACTATTCCAAAACTTTAAGTGCCATTTTTTACAGATGTTACGCATGGCAGTACCTTTACTCAAAGCTGAGTAAATCATATTTGCAGCTTTGGGCATTTTTTCAATTGGAAAGCAAAAAGAATGTAGTATCTAATATGCTGCTTTTTGGGCGTTGTCGTGTTTGATATTGTTTTGAAATTATGTTAGGTTTGTTCTTTTCAGCTAAACTGTCTAAACTGCATTAAGATACATTAAGATGATAATTAGAGGGAGATAAATATATTTGTTTAACTTATTGTACCAGTCTGTACCAGTTAAGATAGTTCAGCTAAAAAGAACAGATTGTCAGCTTCGCCAAGTCATATAGCGCATTTTAAACCTTAAAGTTTGCACTTTAAAATCCACTAAATGGCAGGAAAATATTTGAATTTAAAAAGGAGATATGATTGATTAAAAGTACCGAATTAATATGCACATATAACAATATATATTATTTTATAGGAAACATTTAAAATTTATTTAAAAAAGAGATTGAATAAAATACTTGAAAAAATTAAATATTTATATTTCTTAAATACTTGTGTTTGTAAAGAGTATGTGTAAATACTTGAAGCATCGCAGATATTTTGTTTAACATAAATATAAAATAAAAATCGAAAAGAAAGAACACTTTGAGGAAACGCATGCGCGTTCGAGAGAAAATGCAATTATTTGAGTTTTTTACTTAGAAACGCATTTTTGAAAACCTAATCCGAAATTACCCTTCTATAATCCGAATTTTCTTAAATTTTGGAAACAAAATCCATGTTTTTTTTTTAATCACAATGCTTCTAATTAATTAATGATTTGATTAATAACTCAAAATATTACGTGATTGTTTAAAATAATAGAGGAATTTTGTATTCAGTTTAATGAGTTCTACCTGCACTCACAATAACGAATTGTCGGAGACACTTGATATAATTTTATATAATTATACATTATTTTTTCCCTGACAATAGGGACAGTACTTTCCCGGAAATATTATAAAGTTATTTGAAAAGATTTCCAGTCAGAATTGTTAAATTATTCCCTAGATTTCTATTATATTTTCTGGGGAAAACGGAATTATTCTGATCGGAAACTTTTCCGAATAGTTCCGTAATATCTGCCCGGCTCGGTGTGCTGAGCTTCCACGAACAAAAAAGAGATAAAAGAATCAACAAACCTACACATAACAAGAAGTTACACGGGAACGGAATGTACGCGATGAGGAAAGTAGCAAAACTGACGATAAATAAAACCACGAATTTCAGCAGTTCGATGTGAAATTAAAATGGGCCACTTTGTACGATGAAATTGTATCGTCGTTGGCACATGGGAGAAGCGTGTATTCACGATGATACCATTGGAAAGAAGTAGCTCATGCGAACGGAATCGCAAATCGTACATCACGACGCGACTCTTCTCTCAGGGTCGAACACGCACTGAAAATCGGAGGCGAAAAATCGCGAGCGATTTGCGACGTCCCGCGTTCCCCAGTGAAATAGGGTAATTGCCGGCACGATTCTGGAGCCAAAGATTTATAAAAGTCCCGTCTGGCCGTTATATTAAAAAAGAGGGACAATGGCGATAGTTTTTATGGGCGCGGCGATGCGAAATCGCATCGTCGTCGATAAGTGGCGCCGGAACGACCGTAAAGATTGCGAATGGTCAGCCGCGCCGTGCCAAATTGCGCGCTCACAATTTGCATATCGACGCTTTCGGCGCGCCGTACACTTTAATTCCGTGCCAGATATTCCTCGCCGGCACTAAATACAGACATAGGAGAATATCCTGCGCCGCTCTCTCTCTCTGCTCTGTTGCTTCCGAACTGATGCTGCCGATTTCGTCGAAGAAGTGACACGCGCGTACAAGAGAGTAGAAGAGATTGAAAGACAAGGAGAGGGAGAAAGAAAGACAGAGAGAGAGAGAGAGAGTCGGGTCACGACGAGGGACCTTTACGCGAGTAACCGTGCTAGAAAAATATATAGTCACCCTTGTATTTTACACTTAAGTACTATCCACTCTCTCTTCTCCGCACGATATAGTCGATTCCGTAGTGATTGTAGACAACCTAGCCAAAGTGAAACGCTCCGGAGCGTGAAATGTTACCAAAGATTCGACAGCATTCGTGCTGTCTTACGCTCTACAATATTGGAAATTTTTCAAACTTTTACAACAGCAATGTTAAAACACATACGTGATTGAGTTATTTTCGTGACTGAGTTACTCCAGAGAGAAAGGGAGTGGAGGGGGAGGAAGGGAAGGAGAGGAAGAGGGAAAGAGAGGAGAAAGAGAGATATATATATTCTAGTTGACGAATTTTTTTACGATCGTGCGGCCCACGCTGTTACTTACAGAGTCCTCAGCAAGAAGACTGGGACAGTAGTACCGTTTGCTCGGCATTGAAACACTTCGAGAGGCTCGTTGAAACAACGAGGATGACCCTGCTGGGACCAGGCTGCCGCGAGACACTTACGTCCGCACTTGACACGGTGGTGGAGAGAACGCAGGACTTCACAGACAGCGCCTACACGAGCCATGAACACCGAGAAAACATCCTATTGCTTTGCGATCGCGCAAAGCTCGAGCTAAATACACTGCTACGGATCGGCAATAGTATGGTGAGTTGGTCTTCCTATCTTCTTATCTCGCAAGAGATAAGAACGCATCAGGCACTATCGAATACATGAGATATATTTAGTAATTAACATAAAATTAATTAAAGCAAGATTGTATCCTCTTGACACAAGGCAAAGTTTTCTCTACGCAAACACTTCTTGCGCTTTAGCTCTCATAAGTTCTCATAATTTTAGTAGTAATTGGATAATTAAGTTTAATTGAATCTAGTAATTAAATTCAGTGACTGTGAATTTAGTAATTAAATTCAGTAATTACATTTAGTAACTCAAATTAGTGGTACTTATATTAATCCTATTTTACTTAATTATCTAATTGCATTCTCCTAGTCTTATGTGTGTGCGTGTGTCTATACTTGTTGAAAAAGTTATCTACTAATCGAATAAAAAGTTAATGTTCAGTCGATTGTATTCGTCAAGCATTCCGATTAGAACGACCGGAATGAGTAATAATCCCCTAGTAAATCGAACGGTGATAAACGGTATGAAACGATTGACGTCGTATTCCGTCAGAATTACGAGGGTGGCGGGGGTTCACCCAGTTCAGAAATGGAACAAGCGGTGGTGGGTGTGCTACGGGCGACCAGAGACCTTCGCCAGCAACTCAGCACGACGACAATGGAACAAGCCGGTGATCTTGGACAAGTGACAAAAGCCGGCCAGGAGCTCGTGTCAACGATCAGAAATCTCGCGTTGGCCAATGACATCGACCGTCTGCAAGAGAGCAGCGACAGGTTCCACGAGTATATCGAACATATTCTCGAAGTAAGCTCCCCCGCAACGTGGCATCCACGTGTTCGCGCGTACAAGTGTCCGTTCTTATGCTTCTAAATACGAAACCTGCCATTAAAGGTCTACTGTCCATATTTCAAAAGTAATTAAAAAATTAGGAAAAATTATGAATTAATCCATATCACATTTAAAAGCAAACAGTTGACATTAATTCAAAGATTAAAAATTATTCCATTTTTAAAGATGGCATCAAATAATGTCTTAATATTGCATTAAGAAGATATGCGACCGGACGCTGTAAAAATTTTTGCGTTTTTACATTGACTACACCGAATCAGGAAATTTCTTTCGCACGCTAAAACCCTTAGAGTATGGAGCAGTGCGGAGCTGAACGCTTCATACAATTCCGTACGGATACTCATCTGATTGTTCCTATTTTATGTGGCTACAAGCCACAACGACGGTTTCCACCGATTAAATATATACACCGATGGAGAAAAGTACTAGGATATCACTTGCCTGAATATGGTTGCCATGATAAAATATTAATGTTATTTTTCACCCTTATATAGAAGATATTTGTAGTAACTATAGTACTTTGGAACTGGTCTTCTTTGCTGCCTGTTCATACGTGTTTGAACGATACTATCAGTGATGTGTGGCGTAACTAAACCCCATCGATTTCTCAACCATAGTATTTGTTCTGCAAACCACAACAGAGAGATAGCAATATTCCGTTGGTTGAGGCAACTATATATATGAGGATGTACTAACTGAGAAGATTACGTATTATAAGAACTGTCGCTGTAAAGAACTGATAGACAGGTATATAATAACAGCAAGCTTTTAATATCATATCTATTTAATTTGAAATCACGTATTCTCTTTAAGAATACGTGAATGTAACAACCATAGCAGTTCTCTTAGTGCTTACAATACTCTAAGGGTTAAAATACACGTTCTAAGAAAATCACAATACTTTTAGCGAAAACGAAAAAAATTAAAATCAGCTGTTAACTTAAGGTTTCTTAAAATAATTTCTACTTTATATAAAAGTATAATTCTACGATTAGCACATAAGAAAGAAAATGAAATTTAGAGAAAGCATCAAATGTCAAAGAAAACTGCGTACATAAATTTCAAATATAAAGATGTAGGTAAAAAAGCGGTTTAGCTATACATAGTTAATTCACGGATACTGCGTTAGCGGTGTTAGTAAATATACATATACACACATATTAACATAAGTCTAATATGTATACACACATACTATATGAAGTCAAGCAAAACATCACTAACGCCTCTCATATGATTCTATGTAAAGAATTGGAATTAATTTTGACCGGACTTTTCAAGATTATTTTAAGATCAAGTAAATATTACTATCTTTTTTTTATCACGATATCCTACAATTTCTATTCAAAACATTTTTTTATATCTTTCTTAATTTCTGAAATATTCAACTATATCGATTAAAATGGGACACTTTATATTATATTTCTATATCAGTACGATTTAAAATATTCTTAAGTAGAGTGACATCAAGTCATGTATTAATGACATATTATTGACGTTAGAGACGTCATTAAAGATCTGCAAAAATCATGATAGAAATCTCTCGCAGAGAGCCACGAAATAGGCAAAAGTATTTAACGTATCTTATACAGAAAGAAAATCATCTTACATTTATAATATTTATAATATTTATAATCAAACAAAAAGGAGAAATATCTACAAAAAGCTATACCGTGTTTTCTTAGAAAAAATTATTTGAATGAATATTCGGAGTACGGTGCAGCACAAGCATCTATATTTTTATTTATTACAAATTTTCAAAAGTCTAAATGCAAAACTGGGCTTTGTAGCACTCTTACTACTTATGTAAGATATCAAAAAAGTTTGGTAAGCAAATATATCGGTGAAGCGAAATATGCCAAATTATCATGGAAAGTGTACCCAACTGTACTAATCTGCAGCTGTTACGTCCGCGCTGTATTAGTATTCGTGTGTGTATGGATATACATTTACACACATAAAACGGTATTTCGCGCTCTCACCGCATGAAGCCTCCATAGTCAAATCAGGATTTGCTTTTTGACTCCTGCAGACCCTTAAGGAGATGTCTGAGTACTTTCAGTAGCTATAGAATGTAGATAAAAAGGAACAACGTACCATATACATAGTAGTAGTTTACGGATACTGAATTATATATTTTGCAATATGTCATTAATACATGACTTGATGTCACTCTGCTACTTAAGAATATTTTAAATCGTACTGATGTAGAAATATAATATAAAGTGTCCCATTTTAATCGATATAGTTGAATATTTCAGAAATTAAGAAAGATATAAAAAAATGTTTTGAATAGAAATTGTAGGATATCGTGATAAAAAAAAGATAGTAATATTTATTTGATCTTGAAATAATCTTGAAAAGTCCGGTCAAAATCAATTCCAATTCTTTACATAGAATCATATGATTTTTTAATATAAATAAATTTCTTTGGTATTATTCATTCTGCATACAAAAATACTAGGATCATTGAGAAATGAATAATTTTCGAGATATTTTACATTTTGTCTCAATATCATGTTTTTCAGCATGAAATATGAAATATCTCCTAAAATTTCCACATTTTTCAATAATCTTACCCTAATATTTTTGTACACAAAATAATGAGTAAAATCAATCTTAGAAACTTAAAAAAACAAGCGAATATATATATAAAATTTCTATGTAATTAAATTCTAAATACCGAATCTCTTTTCTCTCCTCTGCAGGTGTGCAAACTTCTCAGACACGTTGCACTCTCGGAATCGCTGCAAGTGTCGGCGAAGTTTACGGAAATCAACTTGAGAATATACGGCCCTCAAGTAGTAACAGCCGCGCACACGTTGGCCAGGCATCCCACTAGTAAGATAGCCAAGGAAAATCTTGAAGGTAAGTTCGATATAAAATTTAAAGTTAAGCAAATATCATGGCAAAATTTCGTCGCAAATCCATCTCATGTTTTCGCGTATTTTACAGTATTCGCCGACATGTGGCAGTGGCTCATGACTGACGTAACGACAGTGGCGAAAGATGTCCTAGAACTCAGTCAAAACCGGCCGGAGAAGCAAGTTTACATGTCTTTACCGCGACCTGGGGTACGTAAATAATAATTACCACGCGAAACAAACAGACATATTTAAACAATCAGTATATTCTATTGATAATAAATCTATTTTAATAATAAACTAGTACATTTTTTGAATGACATTGAATTTACAGTCAAACTTTTCTTAGCAAAAATGTCGAGATACCAATAGTTTCCAAATTTATATTAAAAATAACTTTCTGGAGAAAAATTGAATAAAATAATTTTTATAAAATTGTTAATTTAATAACTTATAAAGTTTTAATTTAATCTTTATTTCAATAGTGATATAATAATTTTTAATTATTTTAATTTGTTAGCAAAATGTCACTGCACTGAGAGAAAAAATATCTAAGAAATAAAAGTATTTATTCAGTGGATACTAATATAATAACATATATATATTTACTAATATAAAACATTTTTCAAATGAGGAAATACATTTTTTTAGAATTTTAGCTTTTTACGAAAGCAATTGTTTATTACATTTAAATAAAAGAATTTAGATTTAAGTAAACATGTAATTAATATCACAGAAAAAAAATTAATTGCGGTAGCAAGAAACTGAGTGATAGTTAAATCTCGTTATTGTATATAGATAGCTACCAGTATAGCTGCTAGTAGGCATATATTCAGCTACGAAACCGATGTAGTAGCAACAGTAACAAAAGTTTTATGGCAGTAAATTTTTGGTTACAGCTACAAATACATTTTCAGCAAACCATGATTAGCTACGGCAAAGAAGCCATTTTTTCCATATATCCACGGAATAAATACTTTTTTATTTATTAGATATCTTTTCTCTCAATGTACTTTGGTTACTTTCCAATTTTTTTTTTAATTACGTTCGATTGGATGATACTTGTACACATCTGACAGTAGAATCAATTAAGTCGACAAAACGAGACGAGACAAAACGATGAGCAAACGTTGCAACATTTCAGAAACACGGTACGACAAGCAAACCGTTGAAGCCGGTGCGATTAGACAGCGAGGAGCAGGCAAAAATCGCCAAGGCGGGCCTCGAGATGAAGCTGATCACCTCGGAGATGGACGCCGAGACAGAGAAGTGGCAGGAAAGCGGAAGTGCCCTGGAGGAAAACAACGACATCGTGAAACGAGCAAAGAACATGTCCTCGATGGCGTTCTCTATGTATCAGTTCACGAGAGGCGAAGGCGCCCTGAAGACCACCCAGGACCTATTCACCCAAGCTGAGTATTTTGCCGAGGAGGCGAACAGATTGTACAAGGTTGTGAGACAATTCAGTTACCAGGTACGTGCCGGCTAGCACGCCGACGTAGATCGAAAAAGAAATGACACACATTTTTATATATAATTGGACTGATGTTGATATATATTATATATATACATCACCCTCTTTACTTACGATCATTCTTTTACCATTATTTATTATACGGACTCTATATTGGACTTGATTCCGAGTTTCTTGATCCTTGCTATATTGGGAATCTTTTTACTTACATTACGCTATTGAGTTTCGTTTTTTCGTAAGTCGCAACGTCGAAGCTGCATCGAGTCTGCGTCGACTTATTCACTTAATCATTAAGTGCTACCGATTAACATTATTACTAAAGATTTTCTGGTGAAGGTTAATGAATTAATTTCATTGGCTACGTTCAGCAGAGAAAGCTGCTTTGCAACTGCTGTAAAATTCGTGAACCTAATTAGGGTGTGCTCTTCATCTTGGCTGAATCTAAGAACATATATATATATATCAGATTCACGAATTTTACAATAAATGTAAACTAGCTTTCTGTACTAAACGTAGTTATTATCACTTCGATGTGTCGCACAACGGGAACCTCAACGTATGTAGAACAGAATACGTATAAATTTCATTTGTATTACGATACGTTGAAAATAGATATACGTCAATATGACACTTAATTGGGAACTGTCGAAACCTCATTTTTATCCAAAAGACGCAAAGGTAAAAATTGATAAGATTTCGTAAATTTGCCCTAACCGATAGGTAACTGTGAAAAAAAGAGAGAGGAAGAAAAAGAGAAAAATAGAGAGAGTGGGCGGGGGGAGGGGGGAGGGAAAAGATTAAAAACTTGGGAGACCTTAAGTAAATTGAAAGACGAAAGGTGTCGCGCTTGTATATGTGAGAGTATCACTTAACGCTACTATAGACTAGAAGTAGCTTCGACACGCGTGATTAGCATTAGATATGTTCGAATTAACACGTTTGCTGCCCTTTCGACCCTCCTAGCTAGAGGCCGGACATATATATATAGTCACCTGAAACCATTTTGATCTCTCTATACTCTTCTTAAGAGAAACAACAAAACGCTAACCTTGTAATATATTCTGTATTATACGACCCTTTTTACCCTCGCTCTTGAATGCCTCTATCCAGGTAACTTTTTCTCTCTTTACTTTAGACCCTTTTGGACTAATAGAAATTACTTTCGCCTTATAAAAATCTCATTCTCATTGCCATATATACATATATACATATATAGCGCTCTCTCTGCGCCGTCATTGCTCCACTGTTGTTAAATGTTGTCGTTACATTGTACATACTATCTCTCTCTCTGTATATACGTACGTATATATTGCTATGCTAACATCACGCACGTAGGGTCGCCTGTCGATCATTACGAATGACGTAGAAAACCGTTTTGTTTCGGGGAATGTAGATGAGCGTAAAGGAGAAATGTCGGAAATGATCCTAAGTAAGTGCCCTAAACGATAATAATCGAGAAAGGGCCACGGACTGATCATCCCATCGAACTGACGTGACGATTCATTGCATATTCGTACGAGAATCACGTTCGTAGTAGCAAGTAATGGTTGAAACTCATACGGAACATGGAGCTGTTCCTTGCCTGTAACATTTTGCAAGACGTGATTCTCGGTGTAATATAATCCAACTGCTGTTCAACGAAAACGCATAACGTATGTTACGTTTGCGCATCACGTCATTTGAATTGTCACAATGAACATTCACGATTTTGTTAGCGAATCTATTTTGTGTACATACATTTACGACTCTTTTGTGTACGATTAGTAAGGTGTGTTTTAGATGCTACGGGAATGCTTCCGTCTATGGACGACGTCTATGTGCATTGTGGTCCCTCTCCTTCCACTATCTGGGGCATGAGTATTATGTCTCAAAGTTTCTGCCAGCTTCCAGCATTGCGTACCGTCGCTTTTTCTTTTACTCAATGTTTGAGAATTAAGTTTTGCGATAGTTTACCGCGTGAGACTATATACATATTTAAAAAAACGAAATGTTAACAATTAACAAACAAATGTAAATATCTGAAAGGTTTATTTGTCTTTTCTCAAACGTTGGTGCTTATACGATCGAGCATTCATAAAACGCACGCCTTGTAAAAAAAATAATCTATACGAAGGAAGCTCGCAAAAACGACAAGGTCTGTACTATTTCACTGCCACTTCACACAAGTCACTCTGATATTTATCTCGAGCAACTTTTATGTTCTGTTGAAAGTCTTGCATTGTGTTCTACTAGGACAGATAGACGATCTTTCAGTTAACTTCTTAGATGCAAACTTCTGAGTATCTACGATACGTAATACTACAAAGTGTTTATTATTAGCCATTCAATAAATTGCAAACAATAGAAACAGGCATTGCTTTACAGAATCTCGAAGAAATGCGCTAAATATGAACAGTAGTGGCATCGCAAGGTAAACATGTTCATAAATTCTCAACGATTATTAATACGTAATCTCGCTCTTTTTATTATTTACTTCGTAATAATATCACAACTACATTATAACAAGGGTAGATATAATGGCAAATGCTGTAAACTTTTTACAAACTTACATAATTGATATGATACGCACCTAAACGTTTTAACACGACAATTACATTAAAAGAATAATTTTTTGCTACACGAATAAATAAAAAAATACGACAAGTTAGAATATTTACTCATTCGTGCAGGATAAGTCACCTAATAATAGATTCTAAAATATTTCTATTTTTTTTTTATATATTAGAAGAAAGTATGTAAGAAATAAATTGTGTGATTGGAAAGATTAATTGTAATCACAATATTTATCCCTTCCAACCACGCAGTTTTTTTTTTTCTTCTTACACATTTTTCTCCAATATAAAAAAGACAACAGGAGTATTTTATAATCTAACCTTAAATGACTTACTCTGTATATTTATTTTTTGATCAATCGTTGAAAAAACACTATATTAGCTTTTTGCATAGTATTAAAATTATACTCGATAATCAGAATCAACGATCGCATACGGATTTATTAGCTCACACGCATTACCAGCAAGTGCCATTTTCGAATCGCTGAGAATTAGGCGTGAGCAAGTTTGCCTTGCGACACGAACGAAGACGTAAGTTTGTGTACGATGTTACATGGGCGCAGGTACCCGGTGGGCCGCACAAGAAAGAACTGTTGGAGAATCTGGACCGAGTACCGACCTACGTCCAGCAACTCCAGTTTACCGTGAAGAACCCCACCGTTGGCAAGGCCGCTACGTTCACAAAAGTCGACAACGTCATACAGGAAACGAAAAATCTCATGAATGTGATCTCGAAGGTGGTCACAACGTGCTTCGTCTGCGCCACAAAGGTGAGCCGCGGGCATACGCGATACGCCCGATCGGTCTGTTTATTAAGTAGACAAAGACGCACGTTTGCGCACATTTCTTTTATTACTAAGTTCGTTTGTATCGGATGTATTTGCACTACTATCGATAAGAATCACTCTCGAGCGGTACGAGAATACTTTCATTCATTCTCATGGAACTTTGATATCGTGTTTCTCATTAAGCATCTGCAAATATGACAATTTCTGTACTTACAGGTAATAGTTTGTGCCTTCCAGAATGATTTAACAATACGAACAGAGAAGTCGTACTTAAAAATTATTCGTAGTAAATTATACCGAGAAAGAAAGAGAGAGAAAGAAAGATAGAAGGAGAGAGAGAAACGATGGAAATCGTCTATTTATCCTGTGCGAGTAGTTGTTACGCTAGACCGTTTGCCGTCATCAGCAATCGAATGTTAGGGTAAAACTAAGGTGATCAGATTTTCCTAGCCCTAAATCTGTTGCACTTAAATATGTCGGGGGGTGAAGGAGGAGAGTTAAGAAGTCACTGAAAATTATCAATATATATGCATACACTTATGAAACAATATTTTAATTATAGATAGATATTTTATTTATTTATATTTTATTTTAAAAAAATTAACAACAGTAAATACGTACAAAATATATATAAAAATATAAACTATTGCTAAAATAAAACCGTTGTTATTTTTATAAGAGAAAGGAGAGAGTTAAAAAGTCACTAAAAATTATAAATATATATATATATATATATATATATATATATACACTTTTATGGGACAATTTATTTACAGATATGAAAAACAATTTAATAATAAAGACATACAGTAAAAATAGAAGCTATTACTAAGATAAAACTATTGTTATTCTTATTTCAAAATAAAAAGAACAAGCAAAGCTATATTATATCTTATTACCAAAGTTGTGAATATTCTTGAGCTCTTTTTTTGTCAGAAGTATCTTAAAAATCTTCTATGAACTGATAAATCGGGACAATATGAATTCGATACAATTCGGTGATCCGGATAGCATTCGAAAAATCCGAGACTATCCCGAGAAAAACGAGATATCTAGCACCTTAGTAAAATATACAATTATTGATCCTCCTTAGTCATTGACACTCTAGAAAAGCTTGGTTTTTCTTGCGACCAGTGCTGGTTGTTCTGTTTTAATTGTGAAGTTCTCTTCTAGAATCATTGAGTGCAGACAAGAAGTTTAACTGCAATGCTGATTGCATCGAAAACCAGTTTTTCTATACCGATAAAAAATGTTGTGATATTTGTAACTATAATCACAATAGAGAAATTATTACAATAATTTATAGTCACACAAGAGAACTATTTTTAATTAAATTTTACTATAATGTTAATGATAATAATTTTATATGCATGTTACTATTTTCATATATTAAAATAACCCAAAAAAAATGAATGGAGCCAAAAATAAGTGCAATGTCAGTTAAATCAGCTATTTTTCTCTCAGCGTAGAGTGTCAATGACTAAAGAGATATCAATAATTGAATGTTTTGCCTTACATCCGCTTTGGTGAGTCGAATAATACTCGACGGTGATCTCATAATAATTGAGACGCGGTGTTTCACGAGCTTCCGTGTTCTTGCCAAAGTCATGACCGGAACGTATTCGCGTTCAGGTATTCGCACAGGTGCGCGCGCGCGAACACGCAGTCGCAGAGACGTCGGGAGCCAGACGCGTTAGAGACTAAAAATCGAGTATACATCTGTCCTTCCGTTTATTCACCGCCTAGCACAATCTCGTGATGCCGCAATATGTGGAGCTCAGCCCGACGACGTTGCCTGGCCAAGCCGAAGAGGACTGTTTGTACCCGATTAGCCCGCAGTTGTTACCCTCCACGAGTCCCTACGTGCAACCCCATCCGCTCACATCCGCGCAATTTCACAGTATTCTGAAACCGCCCGGCCTGAACCTGGCTCCCTTCAACTACGCCACCCTGCCGAACATGGCGACCACCGCCAACGCGGCGTCTCGGAATTCCACCTCCTTTATACATCCGTCCGTTTTACCGTTCACGACGTCCGGGCCACCACAACCGCAGCCGTACTGCCTGCAGAATCTGCAGCTCCTGCAGCTGCAGCTGCACCACGCACAGCTGCAGCACTTAAGACACGCAACGCTACCGAGATAATACAGCCACCTTGTAATGTGTCGTGCCGTGTCGCACACACGTGGCACGGGTCACCGTCGAATACGTATCACGCGCACGCACACGTCGAGAACACTACACGTTCTTTCGTACAGGTTCGACCTTGGTTTCGTTTCAGCTTTTCCGTTGCTTCCGCGCAATTTCCACCCTTGGTTCGCATCACGCATGGCGGATCGAATCGTTTAGTCGTTATCTCGACGACAATAACAATGCTACGTAATTTACGAATCTCGCATATATTAATAGAAAAAGTGGTACCTGTGATTATACAATTGCACTGTGAAGTAATTACTGTCAATAAAATTGTTTTAGTAGTAAGTACCACTATACACACAAGGAGAGAATTTTATAAAACAATAATTTCATATAAAAGATATATAAATATACTCATATTTTTATAAAATTTACATATATTTTATATATATATATATATAATTTATATATAATTCTATTTTATCTATATTTACATAATATAAATTTTATATTAACAATTTTTGTGAAATAATAAAAATAATAAAAAATTATAAACATTACTGTAGAATTTCGTAATTGAGAAACATATTGACATTCTATTTTAATTTTTCATCCTTTTGTTTTTCATATGTATTATTTATATTTTAGAAAGTCTATTTTACAAAAAATTTATAGTATTCCTTAGAAAAACTTTAGTGACAGAATACTTCTGTATTACAAGAAAACCTGGCAAAATTAAAAAGCATTTATATAAAAAAGTTATATAGAAGAGACCGGGTCTGGTTGTCACACTTTTTGCATACTGATTAAAAAAGAGATGTATACAATATTTTTTTTAATATTATGTACATTTTCATATAAGTACAACCTTTAAATAAAATAAAAAATAATATCGTTATGTATCTTTATACACAAAAAAGTTATTAAAGTTGTGCAAATATGACTATCCACCTCATATCCAGAATTGGTTATCACATATCTTTGATGAAAAGGAAACAGATTATTTCTGTTTTAAGGTTTTAAGTGTTTTATTAAAGTTAGTGATATCTTATGATCAAATACAATAAACAGTCATTAAACTAAAAAGATAATAATTATCATAACAACATATACTTTGTAACAATAATTTTGAGCTACAGGATCTTATATGTAGACTCTGTGACAACTGGCACGTGTCTTTTATAAACCCAGTCTGCTCTAGTATTCTCTCCGTGTAATGATAATTATCTTATATACATATTCCTATTATTTTTCTTAAAATAAAAATAAAAAATTAGCATAAAAAATTGTTATTAGGAAAAATTTTAAAAATATTAGCATAAAAATTGTTATTAGAAAGAATAATTATAATTCCTGCGAGATGAATCATTATTTTCTCTCTCAGTATAACGGAAAGTAATTTCGCCGAAATTACGACGACACGATCATCCGTCTTATAGCTTCTAGCTTTTTCGCCGGCTTGTTAATGTAGGTCTTGACATAAGCTTCCTGCAGATTTTTATTTTTTAATATAACACACGCAAAGAGTTCGCTTTCATATAACGATACACAGCGTGACCATCGTGACAAAACGTACCCAAGAGAACACAATCGTAATAATAATAATCGACTAAAATTAATTCATTTTCAGCTACCTTTGCAGGAATGGCTACGATGTATTTCGTAATAAAATCTAATAGTTTTTTCTAATATAATTCCTCGGATACTCTGACAAATATGTATCTTTGTGGAACTAGAAAAAATTCTCATGCTCTTTGCTCAGTAATAAACTAACGAACTATCACCATTAAAAAATTATACGAAATAAAGTATACATATATAAATTATACTATATAATATGTATACATATAATATATATAATTATATATTAATTATACTATTATATATATATATATATATATATATATATATATATATATATATATATACACACACATATAAAAAATCATATTAGTTTGTACATATTTGTCAGAGTATATGTGCGATTTTTTCATAACTAGATCACAAACAAACTCGCCACGTATGACGGCAAGAGCGTACTCCTCTACTGTGCCACAGCACGTGACACCTTCGAGAACATTAATAATTTGAACGCTAAGACACTTAAAAACACCTTTTCGAGCGTAACACTAGCCTCATCGCGGAAGAAGCTGGGAGAAGTGGAGAAACTCGTGCAAAGAATTGGCGTTCTTCGTGATAAGAACACGGTTCAGTTTTGCGCACTACGTCCTCGCACGATTCTCCTTCGGTCTCTCCAGCTTCTATCCGAACTTTCACCCTCATGACAAATCCGCGAGGTCCGCGCGAGGACCAGCATCGTGTCTGGTACGATAACTCCCTGGTCTTCCGCATCTTTTCAGTACAACCTGGATTTCCGAGGTCTGTCGGCGCGTGGGGCCGGCGGCTCGCCGTACAGGGGCGGAGATGGTGCGGGAGCTGACGGCGACGGTGGCGGAGTTGGCGTCGACGGCAGCAAGACGGGCTCCGCCCCCGGCAGCGACCCGTCCGTCTGACAGTTTGGAATGGCCCGACGGGCCAAGGGGGACGCTCGCCGCACCCGGGTTTCCTTTCTACTTTTCTAGGGAGAACCTCGCCTGCCCCAACAACAACAACACACGTATACGTCGACCGCGCGGGACTGCCGTCCGAGGAGTCCCGCGACGATCGTCGGGGACGCGGTGCTCGCAGGTGCCTCGCCTGCTCGGGATATGCTCGCTGCCATCGGCGACATATTGCGTTGCATAACAGTATTCGGAAGCTGTGGGTGAAAAGGAGTCGAAAGCGTTCCTCTGGACGCCCTCTGATGATGATGATGATAATAATTGATTATTGATTCGCGATACGTGGAGTCTCGATTTTGATCGCTTCATCGTCGACATTCGACGATGATGAAGCTTCAGTTCGATGATCTCGTGAGCGTTTGTATGAATCGAGCTATCGCGAGAGTGTCGATCGTGCGGAAAGGAACCCTCGTGGAAATGTCAAGGATGACGCTCTCATCATAACGATGCTCATCACAGTGACATTTCGGCCAGGGAAGAGTCGTAATTAGTCCCGAATAATCGTCGGCAATTGGCCAAACGATGACGCGATATGAGGAAGGCGAGGATGCGAAAAATATCGCAAAACTGTTCGGTGCGCTTCGACAATCGCCCGACGATGCTATTAATATATAGAAACAAGCTTGGCTTTAACGTCGACGTGTACGTTCCGTACAGATCACTTGGATACGTATTAATAGTCATTACCTGAAACTTGTCTCACGTGAGATGCTTAGATTTGAATTAGGCGTTTAGAATAATATGTGTGTGGTATTACACTCGTAATCGTGATTTAATTGAGAAATTCACATTTAACTCTAAATTTAGATCTAACAAGGGAACATCGCATACTCTCCCGTCGAAAATTAAGCGATCGCTAGCTTGATGGAAGCTGGCATGCTTGGAACACGTTCAGGAAGAATCTAAGTGTGCTATAGTCAGCTTTCTGCGAGTTACATTTCGATCGCTTCATTTTCAACTGGGTTAACTCACCGATTTTGACCAACAAAAATGTTTATGAATAATCTTTGTCCGATGAAATTACTTTGCAAAGCTATTCGATGCACTTCTCAGAATTTGCAGAGAAAAAATTCATAAAATTTAACACAAATACACGCCCACTACTCATAAAAGTTTTTTTTTATCAAAATCAGTAAATCAGAGTACGAGATGTCCCCTTGTATTTCATGTGACACTTAACTCCTATTAATAGTTGTTACTTGAAACTTATCTCACATAAAATACTCAGAATTTAAAGTTAAATTTGTGAATTTTCTCATATTTAATGTGTATGATGTTATATTTGTAATCACGATTCAACTGAGAGACTCAGATTTAACTCAAAATTCTAATCTCAATATCCCACTTAAGAGACAAGTTTCACCAATTATCAATACGGGTCTTGGTTGCGAGTGTATTGGTTCTTTTTTGTTGACAATGAAAGCAAGGCAAGGCAAGATCAAACGCCGCTGGTAGCGAACTGGTCCCGGGCGTGCGTGTTTATCATTTGCGAAAGCAGATAAGCGTGGGAGCGCTTGCACGGTCGAGTTCCGACGCGCGTGGCGATCGAGGCGTGGAAAAGCGGGAAAATTAAGCCGGACGAAGCCGAGCGCGAAAGTGTCGGATGAAACGGCGCGTCTCTTTCTCCTTTCCCGCGTGTGTATATGCGTGCGTTGTTGTTGCCGCTCGCGAAATTGCATTTCCCTCTTAATCGCGCGCTCTGTCCACGCGTTTCTGGTCGTTGTCAATGCACCGTTGTCGACAATTCACCGAATGTACACGGGACGAGTAGCCGGCTGACGAAATTTCGACATTTGCATTTGCAATGGCGCGGCTAAATTACACCGTTATCTTTCTCTCTCGGAACGTTTACCCGAAACGTTTCTCTGAATGAGGCCAGTACGCGCCGCAGTGTTACATTTCACTGCTGCTGCTGTTGCTACTATTGCTATTACCGTTAATGTTGATGTCGCTCTCCGCCACGCTAATAGCAATTTCACTATCGTGTTATCACACTCGTGATTTCAACGGCATACCCGAGAGCATTCTGTAATTTACGTCGGCTCGGTGAATT
Source organism: Odontomachus brunneus (assembly GCF_010583005.1). NCBI lineage: Eukaryota > Metazoa > Arthropoda > Insecta > Hymenoptera > Formicidae > Odontomachus > Odontomachus brunneus. Next base: position 326,273 of record NW_022639574.1, on the reverse strand, counting down.
GCACGGTTCAACCCCAACTTATGATCGTGACTGCGAACCGCGTCAACCTGTCGGTTTGTTTGCCAAACAATACGCGCGGTGCGTTTCGCCGTGACGTCGAGCTAAAGTCGCACACGTCACATACACACACCTCCAGTGTGTGTGTGTGTGTGTCTTTGTGTGTATATGTGTGTATGTGTGTGTGTGTGTGGTGTGTGTATGTGTATGTATAAGGATACCTCGCGAAATATTTGGAATTCGTCACGTTACCCCGCGAGAACGCAGCGAAGAAAAACTTTCCCGCCAACGTATAAGTATACATATATGTCTGGCTGCGCACAAACAAATCGTTCTTCCAATCTCGAGAAGTTGGTGCAACGACAATAATTAACAATGTCGATCGCAGTGCCTTTTAGGTGTGAGAAAACGTTGAAACTTCGCCGAGGCCAGCCACCTCAGCTTCCTTGTTACGCCAACTTCGGTCAACTTCGGATTACGCGGGCGAGCGCGTTGCCATTACATGCAAAAGATCAAGATCGCGCGCTCGCGCGTATGTATGTACGTACATCTGCATGACTTTAGCTCGCGATCGTTAAACCTTTGACTCAGGCTGCACCGGCGCGGCACAGCTCCCATGGGGGCAAGGAAATGGAGGAAAGTACAATTATTTAAAAAAAAAAAAATTGTTCTTCATTATTTGCGATTACACTATACGTCAGAGCCGGATCATAGACACAGTACGTTGGTCATGCGTTGGCTTCTAAGCTGAAGCTGTTTCATGGTTGCAGCGAGATTGTTGGCTTCAGAACTAAGTCCGGAGTCAAAGGTTTGAGGCGAACACACTGCGTGAAAGTACTTACACAACTCGGAAGTCGAGCCGACGAAGAGACGCCCTTCGGACAGCGTCTCCCGATCTTGAACAGTCCACGCGCTAATGAACAAAACTTTCCGGTCTTTTACGTTGCCCGTCGCTTCGATTCGCCGGCTAATTAGAGAAATTTGAACAATGGCAGTCGAGAACATTCGTACAATTCCGCATTGTGCGAGAGGAGGCGCTCTTGTTATGTTCACTTACACAGCCTGCCATTCTTCAGATTCCTCGACACACCGTGCAGCGGCAGAATCTCGATGATCGCGGGTTCAATCAATTAAGAATAATCGTCCAGTTGAGCGTGCAAAAAAAAGGAAAGGAAGGAATCGAATTAACTCGAAGCGACGCGTCGAGATTCTGTTGTATCCCTGAAATATCGAATGGATTTCGAACTGACCTCTCAATTAAGAATCGTTCTTGACTAAAAGGGGAAAGAAGAGTCACTTTTACACAGCAGACTGTAGTGTTTGCGAAACGATAACGACGTTCACAGCTCAATCAAGCCTCCGCAGAGGTAGAAACGATACTCATGGGGTAGGAGATGGCCCATGGAAGGTGACCTGGGGGCGGCAGCAGGGCGGTCAGGGACGTACTTTGTGGCAAGGACATATATTCAGTTACCACCCGAGATCGCACGCTGCGAGGCAGCCTAGTTATCGCGCACGAGAAAGTGTCCGATTTGACGATGCGGTCGTACGAATGATTGCGCGTGAGCGAAACCGCGAGCCAAACCGAAGTCGTTCAAATCGGACATTCCTGACGACCGCTGGTATCGAAACCTGCGTCGCGATGCCACAAAGAGAAGCGAGGCACCGCGAACTGCGGTCGTCATTAATAATAATAGGTCGCTCGTCGTTAATATAATATCGCGCAAAATAAAAATTGTGTGTATTAAATGAACGCGGGAAATACAACGGTCACGAGACCGTTGAGTGATTATCGCCTTCGATTGTGGTATACTTTTAGATCCATTGTAGATCTAGAAGAAAATTTCTAGAGGAAAATTTGACGGTGAGCGCTCACTCAACTGTTGTGTTTCCTGAACGTAAACATTGTTTTCTAGCCAAGGATTTTCTGTCCATACGTTGATCTATTCAATCTGATAGATCGGTCGTCACGCGCGTGATATGTGAGCAGATGGCGAAGTGGCTCAAATCGCACTCTTTAAATTTCTTGGAGTGCTCTCCGAATTTTTTGGAGTCAGGTTCCACTCAAAACAAATGAAAAGTGGCAGTATTTTCACTTGTAGCGATGGTGAAATTACAAGAGTGAATGTTTCACTCAAGGTTACAGTGAACTCCGATCTCGTATGAGCGAATGTTTAGTCGATTAGAGTGAATATGTTCCTATGACGGTATGCGGAGTACATCAGACACAATTTCTTGTACTAATACCTTCAGTTTCGAGTGAAAATGTTCGCTCGACGATTCAGAATGGAGGATCCACTCTGTGGGAGTGAAAAGTCACTGGAATTCGAGTGACTCGGCTGTCACCCTGCTCTTTTCGAGTGAAACTTCACTCCAAAAAATTTAGAAAGTAGCTTTTATATTCGCGGCTCACCTATGTACCAATCGTAACGTTTCTAGCATGTGAAATTCAGTATTGTCGAATCAGGAAAGAAAGAAATGAACAGATCGCGATCCGATAGTAGCCGCGGAGTCTCCTTCGTGCGCGGGGCCTGTCGAGTGCAACGGGACCGACATTGTCTCCTACATGCTTGCGAAAGGTCGCTCTAATTGCGACGAACCGTTATCCGTCACGACTATGCAGAAACGATTTCACGACGATTAGGTGCTACGTAGACACTCGTCACGATTTCTTCTCTATGCACGACAAGACGCGAGGAGATTTGTCGCACAAGCGATCCCCGTGATCTTCCGGATGCGGGCTGAAACGCTTGAGCGCGCGATTCGACGCGCGACGGAACGCGCCGAGGAGCACCCTTCGTGTCTCGAAGGGCTGCGCGCGAGTAAAACAGACGAGACGAGAGCGCGTCCGGTCGCACGTCGATCGCGCGAGAGAACTGATCGCACCGCCGTAGCGAGAACACAAGTGTAAGCGATATCTAGTATTATTAATGTTAAAAGGATGTGGTTAATGGACGGCGACCGTAACGTCGATGTACATACAGCACTAATTAAGCCGCGTGTGTGAGAGAAAAGCGTTGACTTTCTTTGTGCATTTTGCGTACGTCTCTACCAGCGGGTGTACGAGAGATACCTGTTCTTTGTATGCATGTAAGTTCGTGCGTGTGTGTGTGTGTGTGTATGTGTGTGTCTGTGTCTGTGTGTGAGTATTATACAGAGTTAGCACAAAAATGCAACAAAGACGCTCATCACGACGCGGGAAGCGAATGTCTGCCGCGATCGATTTAACCTTTCTTACCTCACCTTCTGGTCGGAATGCAAAATCGATGTTTTTAACTAAAAACCAAAGTCCATGTCGAAAGCAAACCTTTAACACGTTCCATTTACATTAATTAAAAATCAGTCTTACAGACCGCGCGCAAGTCTTTATATGTTCGAAAATCACGTGAGTCAAAAGAAGGTTAACCTCGATCGAATTTTAACACGTCGAGTGCCACGCTGAATTCGAGCGTGAGAATCGTCAGGCCCGAATTCGTCATCGCGATCGTAAACGGAATCAGATCATAGCTGGACCCTGACAGTAACATCAAGCACTTCCCGAACGTATTGGTGCAAATTTCACTGGTTTCAAATTTACTTTCAAGAACTCTCAAAACTATACGTTAAAAGTACGTTAAAAACGAAACAAAAGAGAGAACAACATTTTTTTCAAATTACATTGAAAATCCAAGTATGTTATTATGTCCTTTTTAGCTGAACTGTTTGAACTGGTGTAGTTAGGGTGAGACAGATATATCTTGTTCCACTCTAAAATCTATAAAAACTTCTAAATCTATGTAAAACTTATTTCACCAAAGTGCACTAATTTAGGAAATTTAGCTAAAAGAACAAACCTATTTTTAAATGCAGAAATGTGTAATTTGGCTAAAGTTCTTTTTACACTCTCTCGTACGACTTTAAATCATATTATTTAAAAGATCATTATATTCAAAAGATACGTGTTAATTATAATTTAATACGTGTAAACCTGTTATATGACATGACTTAAAACGATAAGAAACATGTGAAGAGAGATTCAGCCAAAATAACACGTTTGTATTTGCAGTGTATAATTTGCAGTATGATATATGTTTTACAAAATTTTAAATGAATTTTTTTTATAACGTGTCCATATAATACATCAAACGTGTTACCGTCAGGATTAGCACATTAACAATCGCATGAGTTATATTGGAGTTACATTATATACGCCTTAACATTGTAATAACTAGAATTACATTAATACAATTTTCAATCTTATATGTAACGCGTGAAATTGAAAATTATAGGAGACCCTGGTAAGTTGTACTTACATGGACCTGCGCTCGAAGAAATCTGTCCTCTTCTTTCAGAGCGCTGAATAAATAATACTTTAATGATCGTAAGTAAATCGTAAGTAAATGTTAAGGCAGTAAAAGTTATTCTTTTACATAACTGGTGTACACTCGGCTAGGCTAAATACACGCGCGGTAAGATCATTCCTAATTGAGTGAGTAAACCGTCACTCAGATACAACGGTAACGTGGCACTCGAAGTGTTAATGCTGGAACGCCTGCTCCTTCTCCTCGTTTCTCTTCTCACACGAAAATTAATGTGAATTGTGATCTTTGCGAGAAAGAGAACCAGAGCTCGTGCTCGAAGAAAATCAAACTATTCGCTATTGTATTATTACCCATGTTTAAAATTACAAATGTTTAAAATATATCTTGGAGTATCATAAAAACGTCTAAACCAAGTAGGATGTCTTCTAAACGTTAGATTTCTTTTGGACATTTACGTTGTATAGGTATGTTCCTTTCGTAATTATTCACTGATAATCTCACCGATCAATGTGCGATGTAATAGCGGAATTCACACATGGGAAATATTACTTTATTGCGAATAATTTGAAATTTAGAGAAACATCGACCTTCGGGCGTTCCAGTGCCAATTCATTCGCATCAACACCGTCGTTTAACGTCGTTAGCGACGTCGACGTACTCTTCGTTCGAAGCGATTTCGAGCATATAAGTCACGGCACACGTCGCGCAGATCAATCGATATATCCTCACGAGTTCCTAGAGTAGAAATATTAGCGATGTCGTCGGCGTCGCGACGTCGAGATGCTGTTAAAGAGAGAGAGAGAAAAAAGAGAGAGAGAGAGAGAGAGAAAAAGGTCGCGAGTCAGATTTTCTCGTGAACTTCGTAACTCGACATGGAAGACTATACGTATTGAAAAGAAGGTTGTAAACGTGACACATATTGCAGCCGCGAACACAACACGTCCACCAGTCCACTCACACAGATATACGCAACAGCTTTTGTACAGACTCTGTATCATACGTTACCACGACCTCCAAACTATATAGGGTACGTTCGTTAAAACAAAAAAAAAAGGAGAAGAAGAAACGGTAAGCTTAAGTTTTTTGTATAAAACGGCACAAATATTTTCTATGGGGAAACGGGGGCGAGTTCGATCGTAAGTGTTGTGTTTCTATTATTGATTGCCCGATCCGCGTCTCTGATCAGTAGATTGTCGCGCTGGTTGATCGCGCTTATCTACGGAAGAACGAGAGCTCGCGGAAGTGTATCGTTGAAAATACTTATGAACAATTCCTACGCAATAATATGGTAGTACTTACGAGTATATAAAAGCGAGAGAACGAAAGAGGAAGAAAGAGAGAGAGAGGGTGTTTTCCAGCAAGAGACAGAGGACACAGTGTAAATTAATGTGTAACACGGAATGTTTCTATATTGATACGTTACACTGCTCGACGCAGCAAAACTCTAAGGGCCGGTTGTTCCAACTTCTTGGTGAGTTAACTGATAGTTAAGTCACATGTATGTCTTTGTCTAAATTGAAATAAAAACAAAAACAGATATAAGATTTAATCATCAGTTAATTTACCAAGAAGTTGGAACAACCAGTCCGTATTCATAGATGTACCTTAAGAAATAAAGACTCCTTATTGGCTAAAGTCAACAGCACACGGTGCGTTTTTTCCTGCTGGATTGTTTGCGTGCTCCTATGTTGACTACACTGCTGGCTGTCTTGCTGGAAATGGTTTGTCTGCTAGCTACGCTGCTAAGTACTTTGCTAGATTTTCATGATAAATCAGGTGTTATTTTTCTCGCGTGGTCATGTGCTGGCTTGTTGTCAAAGCCAATCAGAATGTTATTTTAGATCACATAACTAAAGTATTCTTTTCTTTAAAAATACCGTTTATCAGGTGTGAAAAAAACATATTATTTAACCTTAGAATATGCTTTACTACGTGTAAAGCAAGTGAAAGAAAAAGATGGATAAACGAAGCTATTTGTAGTCTGATAGAGATCTACAAAGAGGAACAAAGAGGAACGTAGAAGTGTTGCAATTCTTCGATAATTAAAATTAATACAATTGAAATTTTCTTGTACGAGAAACTATTTCCTAAACAAAAACATCATGAATTGTACCTCCAATTAAATCGCTATATGTATTATTATCTCGCATCTCGTATCTCGTGCTAATATGCCGAAAGAAGTACTTCCTATCAGTGAGTAATTCGAAATGTCGTTTCTATTTAAAAATTAGTACCTCAAATCTGAAGGTACTACACATGCAGCGCATGGTTAAGAGTGTATTCTTGAAATAGTTGCGTATGCGTAAGTTTTATTGCGCCATTTCGAAAATACAGGCCCTGCTCCATGTCAAATTAAACACGATCCAATGCCTTCCAAATAGAATTGAGTTCAGCCAGCACGAAAACACATACTGTGTGAAGCCAAATCAATACACGGCCAGCAGCACTACCAGCATAGCTGCCTGCACGGTAGCAAACGCAATCCAGCTAGCAATCTAACAGAAAAAAACGTACTGTATAAATTGCAACGTTGGTTTAAATTGCACTTTATAAACTTTCCTTAACCAAACAAGGAGCCTTCTTGGCTGCCTTATTTCAAACTAAGTCGTGAGCTTCCTTGAGACGACGGCAGTAACTTGTTAGCAGAAGATGCAATAACAACCTATAAAAATGTCAATTTTGTACGTGTGTAGAGCACTATTATTGACTCCTGCATTAAACTGTGTAATTAAGATATATAATGAATGAGAACGAATAAGAAAATGATTCAAACGATGGATTTGAAAGTGAAAATGAGAAAAATAATATTCGGTGGTGTTTACCAAAAAGATACATTCGTAACAGGGTAAATCTTACAATTAAGTTTTACAAAGATGAACCTTTTAGAAAACGATATAGATTGAATAAAGCACATATGATTGATATTCTATTCTATTATCGCTGATAAATGAACAATTACAACGAGAAGATAATCGCTAATTTCCCCGTTAATGCAAGCATTTCTCCCAACTTTCAGCCTTATATCAAATCTATTACTCGTATTCCTTTATTTTCTATAGTTTTTTCTTCTGATATTAATTGAGCAAGGAGCATCCACTTATTTTCGGTATAAGTGTTTTTAGACTCACAGTTCATAATTGCAATATATACACATATTAACAATTGCACTTCTATTGTTGTTTAAAAAATATTATGAGAAGATGCAATGAGAGATTAAAGTCAATTAAAGTAGAAAATTAGGTTATACATATTCACACTCTTTGTTCAAATTTCACTCTGAACTATGGCATAATTCAAGTTTCCGTAAATTACCAAAAATTCCCAAAGAACAAACTCCTTTTAGAAGGAAATTTTAAAATCTCATTATAAAATAAGAAGACCTTGATAAAATAAGGAATCTTTATTGAAGATTTTCTTAAGATAAGAACCATCTATGAATACAGGCGTAAGAGTCTTGTTCTGAACTCTTTTTTATTGATGAAAGTGTCTTTAAGGGTCTACTTTTCAATAATAATTTAAACTTAGATTTAAGTTTTAAACTTTAACAGAGTTTAACTCTGTTTAAACACATGAAATATAATGTTAGTATAGAATTTATAAACTAAAATCTATAAATTTAAACTAATATTGAAAAATCGATCCTAAACGTAGTTTATAAATCTTTTTATTGACTTTCAGTCACATTCAGAGGCACTTTTATCAGTAAAAGAGAGTTCAAAATAAGTTTCAATGTGTAAAACATATCTGTCGGCAATATTTCAAAAAACTTATCACATGTAATCGCTCTCATTCTTTAGTATAACTTACAAAATTATTGTTACACATCGGTATACAATGGATACTTCCTCAAAAGTTGAGTACAGAATATTGAAAAATAAACTTAACATTTTATTACTTATATAAAAATAAATTTCATTAAATTCTATAAGCTTCTATTCGATTTTTTATCAATTTATTTACGTGCTAATATTGCAATGATATAATTATTTGAAATATATTTTCAGTCACAATAGTTTCTATAGAAAAGATGTATATATAGTTATTTATACAAACTATAAAATTTGTTCAAAATCATATGTGTCTATTATAGATAGACTGAGTATTTAAAAATAAAAATAAAGAACTATAATACAGTCTGGTGTTACATTAAGAAAGTAAACTGCTTTCCAATAAGTACTTTACACAGTGTAGTACAGTGTAATATAGCATGTTCTTGTTGGAAAACATTCGGAGAAAGAGGGAAAGAAGCTACGGACGTAAAGATGTAATGTTAGTATCGTATCGTCGTTACACGTCGTTACGAGCGCACTCGTGAACGATGAAACGTTATTGTATTCTCATAGTGTGCTAGTTTTCTCTCGGAGTTCGGTCACGCGTTTTTCCACACTAGATACTGTTGTTTCCGTTGTTTCCCGCGGAATGATTCTTTCATCGCGCGCGACGCGAACCGATCGTCTAGATATATCTTGTAGAGAGACCATCACGTTATATCGTAATACTGATGACGGATATAATGAAAAAAAAAAAGAAAAAGAAACAGCGCGAGACGAAATGCTCTTAAGGCTTGTATTAATAGTCCTTATTTGAAACTTACCTCACAAGTGAGATACTCAGATTTGTATTTAGAGTTAGTTGCGAGTACACAATATTGTGAATATACAAAATAATGTCACATATTACCACAAGATTCAATAGAAAAGCTCAGATCCAACTCTAAATTTAGATCTGAGTATCTCACGTGAGACAAGTTTCAAGTAACATCTATTAATACGGACCTTAAAGTCTCGCGACCGAGATGTTAACGATCAACCGAGATCTCATACGATAGATGCTGAAATCAGCCGCGGTGTCAAGTCCGATTACTTTTGCGTGTACGTGTATGTTGTTGCTGATCTGATGTAACGGAGAGTGGGTCTAGTTGGATGCGTAGATAAGTTTACGTATTGCTATACGGAGAAAGAAGTCTCAGTTGTGTATCTGAATGAAGACCAGACGGAAATTCTGTTACGAGAAACGTTATCTTTATTATTGTGAGCGAAATCATTGATCTATAAACATTTAGCTATATTAAAATAATTATCTCGATGAGATAACGGAGAACAATTGACTAAGTAGAAACTTCCTACGGAAGTCTTTCTGTTTCTGTAACCGAATTTTGTCTAGTCCCCAGACAACAAAAAATTCAGTTACACGAGCTGAACTTTTTTTTCATATAAGTGCACGAAAAAAAATTCAGTTTGTATGACTGAATAGGAACCAAACGAAAATTCGGGATTATAAAAAATTCTATCTTTATTACCGCGAGTGAAAGCATTCGTCTAGATATTCAGCTGGATATTAAAATAATTATCTCGGTTGAGGTAACAAAAAACAAGTGTGACTCTGAATAGAAACTTTCTACGGAAATCTTTCTGTTCTTATAACCAAATATTTATCTAGTTCTCAGGAAACAGAAAATTTAGTTACACAAACTGAGCTTTTCTCATGTAATAAGTACACGGAAAAAATCCAATTTGTGTGACTGAATAGAGAATAAAATAATTATTTCGATTGAGCTAACGGAAAACAATTGACTGAATAGAAACTTCCAATGTTCCTACATTAAGAAAAGAATACTTGGAAATTTATTTATGGATTATAAAATTTACTTCACAGAAATAAACTTCATTTTACAGAAATAAAGTTGGTTCTCAGAAATAAACTTTAAATATATCTCACAAATAAATTTTCAAGTATTTTTTTCTCAGTGTATAACTGAGCTGTTGTTTAGTCTTCGGGCAACAAAAAATTCTGTTACGCGAGCTGAGTTCTTTTTTCCGTCTAATAAGTGGATTGTGCGGAAATCCGCAAGATTTTCTCGGATAAGTATGATCCCCTTGCGCATCCTGCAAGCAATCCTCATTAAGACCGAGAATCTCGTAAGATCTGCTGTTATCAATGGCGCGAACTGATCCACGTGACCAACCGAACTCATTCTTCCCTATGATTCTACCTCAATTTTCGAGATTAGATGGTTTAGATTCCTTCGTGATAAAAGGTTGTTAGAGCGCGTGCGTACGCGTATACTCGTCTCACGTACGCCCCCGAATATACAGGGTGCCCCGAAGCTGTCACACCTCCTTTCAGCTGCGATCAGCTTGGAGTCGATTTATTTCCTCGACAGAGAAGTTTTCGAACTTTAGTTTATATCGATCGTTTATATTTATCGAGATACTACTGAGCACTGAAACGTATAGAAGCTGCAGAAAAAAGGTAATTTTTTTTTAAGATCTTGCGCGGAGGAAGGAACAACTTTGAACTGATCAAACGATACACGACTGAAAGAAAGCGCTATAGTTCTGGGATAACCTGTGTATAGCATGCAAAAATGATAAAAAAGAAAAAAAAAAGAAAGATGTTAACAACACCAAGAAAGATCTTTCTTCTAGAGCGTAATTATTTCGACAAAGAGAATTTGCTTGATCTAACGAAGACACGCATACTGTGCGTTGTTGCTTGTTTTCGGATTACCGCGATACTTTCCGAGAAGACTTTCCGTTTACAAATCAGTTGTGCCTATCTCGTTTAAAAAGAAAGGGTACTTTATGCAACTACACACAAAAAATATCTATGTGACATTCGGCTTGTGGTTCTTCGTGCAAACAAGATCTTTAACGACAAAGATACTGACATAATGATAACTACAAATAATTAGAGTCTTGATAATATAATAATAATATAATAATAATAATTATTATTATTATGGTAATAATATGTGAAATGAGCTAGAACTTAAATGCGCTATGGGATAAGCTAGAGTGCAAAAATCGTAATGATATACATACATATACATATATTGATAGTAACGACTGTTATTAGTTGGACTATTTCGTGCCTGTGGTCGAATATTACGATTTTATGGAAGTATACCTGTAATTCGTTATGCGTATTCAGATTAATACCAGCAAAGTCTTAGTTTACAAAAAAGTTTGGAGAAATAAACTGATAATGCAGCCTTGCTAAACGTATTTGTATAGGGAAAGTTTAAGTGTAGAGAAAGAGAGGGAGAAAGGGAGAGAAAGAGAGAGAACGGTCGTGCAAATGTTTAAAAGGAAAATGGAGAAAAAAAACGATTTACAACGGACTTTTTCCATTTTGTACAATCTAGTGTGTGGATCAGTATATTTACATATTCACTTCTCGCATTTGCGCTTCATACTTGAACGTTTTCAAACTAAGTAACTCGCAACATTCCTCACAACCCTTTGACATCATGTCGTTAATAGTTTAGACAACATCGATGACAATAATTTCAACTAATCACTTGCACGTCGGTCCTTGAGTATCACTTCGATCGCTTAGTCGTTTATCGCTTAGCCGATAACGGGATAACTGTGGCAGTTATTACAATTGAACCTGAAGATTACGTTTTCGTATTGGCCGCAACGTGTTAAAAAAGAAATATGAATCTCAATTATATAAGCCAATGACAGATTATAATTAGTATCTGTAATCGGTAGAATCATTATACATGCAGAAAGTTTTTCTTGAATAATATAGCACACTAATGATATAATTTAAAAGACTTATATTGGGCTACTGGAATATATTTATACTGAAGCTAAAACTTATATATGACAACAATAACAAATGACAAACAGTTTGATCAGATATATTTTGTAACCTGATAGTATACAAGTTTATCATTTGTACACGGAGAAAATATTGTAATAAAAATTAAAAAATAATAAAAATTACATAAAAATTATATCTTTTTTACAATACTTTTTGTAAAGCTAGGTTATACTAGATTATACTATAAAATTATCGTATAAACTATCACAGAAATAGCAAAATTTGGCGATCTACTTGATATACGATATAAGAAAACATTCAATTAATTCTAATAATTTTGAATTTAAATGACGAACGTGCATAATATTTTTAAACAAATACATAGTAATTAGCGTTGTAATTCTGTATGGTCCAAGATTACAAAAATTTTGTAATCTTGGACTATAATTTTTACTACAAATTTTTCTCTGTGTATAAGAAAATATTAGAGATGTAAAAAAAATATCCCATACTAATATACGTATTTTTGGTGTTGCAATTTGGACGTTGGACTGTTCGTTATTTCTAATGTCAATATGGAAGAAATTCTTACCTCAAATAATAATTATTATGTAATATATAATATTACTTAATCCATCATTTTGGAAAGACGGAATTTGAATTCCATCTTTCCAAAATGACATGAATTCAGTTTCTTTTTTTGTTGTATTTTTGTAGTTTCTCAAACCTTATAATATACTTCTTATGATTCTGTGGAATATTGAGATTTAATAACAGCCAAGAAATTCTGAAAATATTACAAAGATGTAATGAGAACGAAACGTAATGCGTGAAGTCTCTTTCCTCACCTTTCTGATAACGGGTTAATATGCACATCTATGAGAACGGCAGAAAAACGGAATATTTTCGTTATAATTCTAAGCAGTGATAAGCAGCTCTGATAGTGTCAATCGCGTTGCATTGTTTGTTATCATTTTCAAGAGTATGGTTGCGCAAATAAATTTACTGAATTGATTTTTTTGTTGAAGAAGACAGGATTTCCAGTTTTTATCAAATAAAAACGGAAGATAGGAAGACAGGAATTCTGTTTCCTTCAACCAAAACGCATTTGGTTCGTTTATTGCCAGTTAATTTAACCAAATTTTTCTCCATCTAGCAACGTATAATTTAAAGCAAATGTTAAAACAACGTCTAAATTTTCCATAGTTTTTTAAAATCTCTACGTTACAAATATATCTTAACTGAGCAAGACTATAATAATACTTGTTCGATTAATCAATATATCTATAAGAAAGAATATATCTACAAGTTTATATCTACAAGAAAAATTCTCTGCGTGTGTCATTTCTCAATGTGGATTCCTATATCTATTTCTTTTATCTATTTCTTTTCCTTTTTTCTTATCTATTTCTTTTTCTTTTTTATCGCAATTATTTCTTCCGATGCGCGCACGCGCGTTAGAAAGACTTTCGGGATACTTGTTATTTTATACCGACGTGTTGCATCTCAATAGCGAGAGATTCGGTGATACTTTATATTAAATGAAGAATGTATATTGGTATAAGCTTATATAGTAATTTTTTTACTATTTTACTAAGAACATGTCAGAGACACATCATTCGCGATCGTTTGTCTATCGAATCGAAAGCCACGGCAAAATACCATTAAAAGATAAAAAAAAGGAAGAAATGGTCGAAATATAAAATTACAGGCATTTAGCGTCTACATACCTTTTACGAGGAAACGTAATGTAAAGTGCAAGGCCAGTGCAAATTATTGTCAAAGAGAATAGGACTCAAAGTTTCTATATTTTATTATCGTGACGTATGTGCACACGATTAATCCCGACGATCAACGATCGCGCTGCGTGCATGTATGCGATTACACTCGTGTATCGCGATCCAAGTACGGTAGTTCATAGAGAAACGATTCATCGCACTATCTCTCTCTTGATATTCGTGATAATCTCTATTATCCGTTAGATGGTCAATTCGATGCAAACTAAACGTACGTCGCTAATCGATCTTACCCCGTAGAGCGCATCCAAAATATGAGAAACTATAATTCTCCCCCGAATTTTTCCAAGCACTTCGCTGAATATTCTTTCATATTCAATGTCTACTTCGTAATTTGAACGTATGGCAACAATTAATACACGTAATTGTACGAATATATGGTAGCGCAGCTGCGACGGCTGGTAACGATGATGATGATGATGATGATGATGATGATGATGATGATAGTGATGATAATAATCGTAATGATGTCGATGACGAGAAGTTGATAACAGCTGATATGTGTCATTTATTCGGCGGATATCCCAAGGCGCTTATTAGAGCCTAAACGTGCAAGTGCAATCGTTTATATGCGTCGAATGTATGCGTAGTCACATCCATGTGTAGACAGTTGACTATCGATGATTTACTTACGAACGTTTCTTTGAACGCATCAAGCCTTTGAACGTAACAAAGAGCCGCGTTAATGTGATTTCGAAGCTACGATAACATGCGATACCGTAGTCACAATAAATATGTTAGAATGAATACGAGAAACTATGCAACTGTGTAATGTATACTAACGTGATTTGTTAGATGTCAAGTAGACAAATTGCGTTGCGCGCGAGTTGGAGGATATTTGCCGAATAAATGATCGCGCAGTCAGAGAGTATAAAAGTGGAAAACGAACTTTCTCACAGCGTCCGCCGTTAACTAGCTAGCTAGTTAGCAAGCAAGCATTGCGCGTACGCTCGGATAATAATTGGTCGACAATCTTTCGGTCGGAGATGCCAGCGTACAATGTCAGAACTTTCGTTCGTAAGTGAAGCCGCCTCGTCGTCTCCACCGTCGCGACGCGACAAAACGAATCTTCCATTTCGAGGAACTTACGTTTAGATAATTTTTCAATGAAACAATAAAAAAAAGATCTCTTGATATGAATTTATACATATTTAAACAAAGTGTCCTAGTCTATGTCGCGCGAGTGACGAGTTCAGCCTTTGCGAGACGAGAGATGAGTCTACGATTTACGAGGGGTGGGTAGAATTAACGCTAGAGATCGCCTCGACTGATACTATTTGAAGAGGAGGAAATTCGCGATCACGATCGGCGAATAATAAAATATACGTACCGAGACACACAATTAAGATTATCGAGATTTATTAGGCGCGCTTAGACGAAGCTCTCGTGCGTAATAATAACAATGTCATATATTTTGTGAGAGTAGTGTATCTATACTAGAGCTGGGAAGAGAGAAGTAAAAAGAAAAGGAAGAAACCAGGATCCTTCGATGCAACATCCTTTTCCGTGAGTCCGAGATCATTGACCTTTATAAGTAAGCACGTGACCTTTTCTTGAGTGTAGGTGCTTGCGTGGGGGGCAATTTGACTCACAATTCAATTTATTTAAATTTGCTTTGCAAATATAATCTTGCATTTTTATCTATAAGCAATTATAAATTAATACGCAATTATAAATTATAAATTATAATTATTATTGTTTTCAACATAAAACAATAACTTTATTCTAATTCTTTAATTTTTAGTAATAATTTTAAATATAAAGTGTGGGTTAATTTGATCCACATTTTAATTTACTTAAATTTGCTTTGTAAGCATAGTTTTGCGTATATATTTATAACCAGTTATAAACTAAGATATATTTGAAATATAAAATTATAATTTTAGAAAATATTAATTTTTTAATTTTTAATAATAATTTTATGCATAAAATGTAGGTCAATTTGACCTACATTTTAATTTATTTAAATTTGCTTTGCAAATATATTTCATTTTTATTTATGAGCAGTAATAAACTAAAATATATTTCTTAAACAAAATAATTTTTAAAAATTATTGGTTTTAAATGTTTTTTAAACAAAATAATTTTTAAAAAATTTTATTTCTTAATATCTAATAATAACTTTAAACATAAAATGTGGGCTAATTTGATCCACATTTTAATTTATTTAAATTTACTACGCAGACATAGTTTTGCGTATTTATTTATAACGAATTATAAACTAAGAACTAAATAATTTTAGAAAATATTAATTTTGTAATTTTTAATAACACACAATATTATGCGTAAAATGTGAGTTAATTTGGCGCACATTTTACTTAAATTTACGTTGCAAACATAATCTTCCACTTTTATCTCTACAAGCAGTTATAAACTAATATGTATTTTAAACGTAAAATAATTATCTTTAAAAATTTTAATTTTAAAATTCTTAACAATAATTTTAATTAAATATTTTTCATCACAAGTTAAATAATATATCTTTTTATAACTTAATTTGGAGAAGTATTCATTTGTTTATACGTATGTCAGTTTTACTCCCAAATGTCCACTTACGTGTTAATAAAGAACAACGTGTCGTAATACGGCAGAATTCTATTAGCGGGACTAACTAACTAACTACTAATTACGTCTATATACGTCGCGTCGATGAACGACGTTTGTCGTTCAACGCCCGGAAAACGTAATCCGCGAACTTTCCAACACCCAGAATATCCCGGCTTGTCGATTGTAAATTTAGACGGTTCCAAAGAACCTCTTTTTTCTATTCCGATGCAAAATCATTCCTACCGGCGAGGAGACTCGTTCCATCTGACGACATTGAATACTAACGCGTCTGCATCGCCACTAAGAGCCTAAAACGATTCGAAAGACACCAAGTTTCACACCGCGTGAAAGTGAGAGACGTATTCTCCCGGGATCGCGCTATCATTGCTAATTACGATGCCTCGTGCGCTAAAATCCAAACGATCGATTCTCAAGCTTGCTTACGCATGTTAATAAGTAGTCACCAATCGGCCCTGTGTGAAGAATCATCGCGACCTCGTCACAACTTGATTGTCGGCGAGCAAACCGCTCGGAACACGGTCGATACGATACATATCCAGCATGTCTTGTGTTACGGTACCCGTTGAGATGAGTATCGGATATCGTTCACGCCCGAATAGTCTCCCAGCTCTAATTTATGCGTGTATCCTTCCGATGTTGTACACCCTGGACGTCATCTCGAAAGAACCTCGACACTTCTGATTCTTATATACATATATGCATATGTACGAATACACACATGTACACATTCAGAGAAGCACATACACAAAACGTTACCAGCATCGAATAAATACGAAAAGAACATACTTTCAGTTGAGTCGCATTAGAGTTTCTTACGTTCATCGTCATGCATACAACCGTCGTGAGTGCCAAACGGCCAAGTCGCACAATATCCATTGCATCGACACAGACAGTCTCTCTCATTAGCGAAACAGGAGCGAGATGTTACTTCGTGCATTTGTTGGTAGTTAACGAATTCGCGGGCAAAGCGATGACACAACGTTAACGCGTCGACTGTCGCTCCGTTGTTTACTAAAAATGTCAACGCGAACAGTATATCGCGGTAAAGGGGAAATTAACGGTGGCGCGTTAACGTATCTCATAAATCACTGATATTCCGCACATCTCGATAGGTTGAATCTATGCCAGAAATGATCGCTACGTTTTCCCCGAGACTGCAATTCTATGTTTTTTCATTGTGTATGAACTGAGAACTGGCGGATATGTGCTCCAGAAACGCAATCGCATTGTCCGCGAAAATGTCAAGTGTGCTAAGCTTTCGTAAGAAATGTGGTCTTCCCATCGATGCTTGACGTTTCTACTACAAACTTTCGTAAAGACGACTTTAGCCGAGACACACGCGTCAAACGGGTGCGTAGCAATGGCGGAGTTTTTATGAAACAAAAAAATTGAAAAAAAAATATGTATTTCGGTATCTGATTTATCGCAGGTAGGTTCGGACGCTTCGCAGTTACGACAAATTGAAAAACAAAACGCTTACCTACCTATATACATGTTATATATATATATATATATATATATATATATATATATATACATATATATATATATATATATATATATATAATTATATGTATATATCATTATATACATATTATATATTATATATATATATATATATATATATTGATAATTATTGATAAATTGATTATTAAGCGTTTCATTTATATAAACACGAGACAAAGTACCGATCTAGAACTATTAGCGTTTAGATAGGTTTCGTACTTCGTATTTAATGACATTATTGAATCATTATATATCAAGTATTGTATGTACTGGAGCTGGACGACAATGAAAATAAACTATTGTATCCAAAAGAAAGAAGATGCAGTTTACGTTACAGTTAATTCACCGATCCGTTAGCCCGCTTCACTCTTACACTGTAAAAAATCTTGTGTACACAGTACGTAAACAAATGTTCTAAAAACTCTATATTTTGTGTCGAAAATAACTCATTGATATGTTCATTTGTGTGTTATTTATATTATGTACTAGTCTATATATAATGTAAATAACACACGAATGAACATATGAATGAGTTATTTTCGACACAAAATTTAGAGTCGAATATTTGTTTACGTACTGTGTACGTAAGATTTTTTAGTAGTTGCACACGTTCGCAGCGTGAGCTCGATCTTCACATTTCCGCCCACCGACAAGCAAATCTCGGGAAACATCAGACGCCGATTTATCTCCAATTTTTTACAATTATTTTTTGTGTCAAAATATGAAGAAATATGTTATTATTTTTAGCCCAAATTGATTTTTCTAATTTTTTCGAAATTTTTAAAGTTTTGCACGAGTACACTATTTTACATATATTTAAAACAGTATTTCTTAAGAACAAATCTACGATTTGTTAAAATCCAGTGGGAACTCCACACATATGTCGCTGATTATAAATCAGATCCATTTTGCAAAAAATTCAAAATGTATCAAAATAGCAGATTCAATATGGCCGACGTCATTGTTGAAAAAGTTCGATTTACGCTAAATTTGGCGCTGAATAGTTTTTGGGATTACTATGCAGCAAACAAGCTCATTTTGATAAAGCTCAAAATCTGATCAAAAAATTACCAAGGAATAACCAAATTTACAAGAAAATAACGTAAAAATGTCACAGACCGATATTATATGTAAAATAGTACTTGTGCAAAACTTCAAAAACTTCGAAAAAATTGAAAAAATCAATTTCAGCTAAAAATGATAACAAATTTCTTCATATTTTGACATAAAAAATAACTGTAAAAAATTGAAGACAAATCGACGTCTGACATTTCCCATGGTTTGCTTGTGAAAAAATGTTTGATATTTGTCACTAAACGAGCAACACATTGAAAACATTGGACTAATGTTAGATCTACAGCAGCTACCCACTACTTATGATGACGACCCGACGTTGCGAAATGATAGACCGATGTTGAGATCGTCAGATGATAACCCGACGTTACAAGATGATGTTGAGCCGATATTGGGATCGTCAGATTGATTAACCTGTGGCTAATGGTTGATAAAATGTTAGATTTTGCGTTTAACCTAAATTATGCCAACGATTGGAAGTAATCCAAAAATACAAAAACAGTACAAAAAGTTGTTGAATTGAAACAGATTTAATCATTGGAATAGTCCAAAATAAAATAAAACTAATTTTCGGTGAGAAAAAGAATACCAGCGACTAAAAGTTAACAACATTTCGTACGTTCTTTGCTTATCTTCCGTTTGGACCGCGTTTTCTTTGTATTTAGTTCCAATGTTTCATAGATATTTCAGTTCACACAAGTAAGACGCGGTCCAAATTCGAAAAACAAGCGAAGTATTGGACAACAGTGCGAAAACCTAAAATACCACTTCGTATTCGTTCACATCCTGTAGTTTGGATCCTAAACAGCGACCTTAGGTCATCATTTCACTTATTAGAGTGAATTCACACCTTGGCAGGAAAACAGAAAGGCAAAAACCAATTAGAACTCGCGCTGGTTAGGTTGTAATTAATATTTTTTGTTTTCCTACTGAATTCGCCCTTATAGACGAGCTCGCTGTTGCGAGTTGCTTGATTTTCGAGATCGAATAGTAAATAGTAATACCAATGATTCTGATGACATACTTGTGACTCAAGTTTATATAATGTTCACGAAACATAATTATATAATTGTAATTACAATTACAATATAATATAATTATACTAATAATATGTAATTGTAATTACAATTGTAATACTCTGTACTATATTTACAGGTAGACATTTTAAAAACAGTACAATCAGCATGTGACGAATACTGATATAATATTATATATATTAACGAAACAGTGGTTTTGATAATTGTTTTTGTATTTTTAATGAAACATTGGACATTAACAATGGTTAAACTGCGCAACAAATTAGTTTAAAACAAATTCAAGAAAATTTATTTGAAATTTAATTGGAAAAAATTAGATTAATTATAATATTTAAAAAACATTTAAAAATACTACTACTAAACAATTTTGTTTTTTTTTTTTTATCAAATAACTCGATTTATTTCTTTGAAACAATGTAGTTTTTACTAGAAAAAATAATATATACGAATAATGTAAGAATATGTGTGTTGTTTTAATGAAACAAATCAAGATCATATAAAATAAATAAGAATACCAAATCTAAAGAAATGTTTTCTGTGATTCTGTGCTACATATACGAGTATCTCTTAAAATTTTAAAAATTAAATAATATTTTATTCTCAAATAATATACATATTAGCCCAACTTTAGCTAAACGTTGTTTCAAAAATAATTGATTTACGTCGTTAACTAACTAATAATTTATTTATTAATTTATTAATTTATTAATTTATTAATCTATTTATTAATTTATTAATTTATTTATTACCAAAATGATTAGAAATATGTCATACTACCTCAAAACAATTAAAATTTATAAGAAAGGACATAATAATGTCCACTAATTTTCATCAAATAAATAGAAAGAAAACCTGATTGACACAGTTCGCCGAATATCTTAACAATGTTAGGCCAACAGTGTCTTCCTAATCAATATTGATTTTGACTAAATCCCACCACAAAAGATTTGTTTTTTTCTCGAAGAACTTTCTGAACCAGTGTACATTCGGTTACTAAACGGTAGTTACACATTTTCCCGAATGAAGTTGCAACATTCTTGGTTGTCACAAATTAAGAAACACTGCTGATGCGTTCGCGTTGTAATCAGTTGACAGAAGTCGAAGTGACACGTCAGCGAGTGGCCATGCGTTGTCATATAGCAAGATGACTTAGCGATTTTCTTGCCCGATAAATGGTTTCTCTTACTCCAACGCATCGCTCAAATTGATGAGTTGCTGTTGGTAGCAATCCGTCGTAACTGTTCCTCCCGGTTTCAGCAGCTCATAATAGAATATACCCTTTTTTAGTCTTACTAGATACAGAACAAAATCTTCTTGGTGTCGATATTGGACTTTATAGTGGATATCGTCAGTTAGCTAGGATCTACCCATGACTTTTCGCGCTTGAGCTTGTATAGGATTCACTTTTTATCACTTGTAATGCAAAAAATTCTTCTGTTTGAACCAACTGAGCAACAGTGCGGTGTCGTACTAGCGCACTTTGCTCTCCTCATTCAATTTATACGGTATCCATTTTTTTTTCTTTTGAATCTTTCTCATTTAATACAAACGATCGGAAATAGCTTTTTAGCTAACTCTCAGCTATTCTACAAGTTCTTTTTGGGTTTTGATTTTATAATGTCTGCAGCTCGTTTGACTCAAACTTGAGTTCGTTCAGAATATGGTTGGTTTTTCAGATCAAAATCTCCATCGTGAAATTTTTTACACCAATTTTTTACATGTTGCGTAATTTATGAATTTTATCAAGTCAACGTGAAAACGTGCTAATACATTCGAAAGTATTCCGGGTTAAACTGTTGCAATAGTGGTACTTGAAAAGTTGAAGAGTCTTTTAAATATAAAAGACATCCGACGCTACAACTAAACTGAAAATCCAGGAAAAACGCACTTTGGTTTCAAATATTCCAACTTGTCAACTTTTATTTCAAATATTCCAACTTTCGTGTGCGTGCGAATCGTTAATTTTTTTCTAATCAAACTGCTAAGTAGTTAGATAATATTTCAATCTATATATGTAGTGCAAGTTTCAAAGAATTCTTAATAAACTCATTGTTTTACAATCTTCTTAAACCGAACACAGATCATTGTTTCATTGTGAAAATTTGATAATTTATTCAGTATTTTTTAAACTAAATCACATTTTGTTTTGATTTGAATAGTTCACTTCTGAAGAGGTTAAAGGCCACGTAGTATAATAAATACGTTACATAATATCTCTGGGCAAGTAGCATATGTTACTTATCGATCGATATCGATTATGAAGCGATATATACGACCACAGTAGTGCACTTATTACGAAGAATTTTTACGCGTAATCGCACAATTTTCTTCCATGCCGCGTAGTACGTGTGCGCTCGCAGTAATACAGTGCGCATGAGCAGAAGCGGGAAGTCAGTGAAAGCGCTCGCAGCCTACTTCACGACTAGTCGTCGGTAAGCCATTATGGCGATCGGATAGAAGTCACGGTGGTGTCCGTTAGCTCGAAAAATTCACTGTGATGGTACACGTTCTCGCGTAGTGAATCGACTCGCAGTTTCCACTGCACGGAGGAACGTCGATTTTTTTATCGCGCAACGACGTACAAACACGAATGTCACGATGGTGAAGCTGACCGAGGAGATGGTCGTGGCTCGTACACGAATATCCGACTTCTCCGCCGTAAAGAAACTCAATTGCTGGTGAGTATTTACGTCGCGACGGTGTTTTCGACGGCGAGACGTCACCCGCGAGTGAGTCCGCGACAATAGCTACAGCGCAATCGACGCGTTCGTTCGTGTTCGCTGTGTAAAAATCGCGCGGCAAAGTTAGCGAATCTTCGTACATACGCTGCTGTGGGAAAAAAGGAAATGTCATTATGATCAGCCAAGCGCGACTAACTGCTATGTCCGTGATATGACATACAAAGGAACGCGGGCAAGAGTATTCGGTGTGAATTGCGTAGAGAATCTTGCTGTCTCGTGTGAAAAAGTCACGACACGGAGTCCTGTTAAATGTACTTTTTTGTTTCCTACAGGGGAACAGAATTAACGGATGTTAGCATCTTGAGGAGAATGAAGAATGTGGAGGTATTGTCATTGAGGTAAGTCGTAAGTCATCGAAATTAATCACAGAGACAATTATCAAAACAAGAAAACTACTGCTACGAATCTGTTGTATAATTTTAATCCTCTACGATATCAGCTCAGCGAATTGAGCATCAACTGCAGACCATAATTGCCTGCAATTTTAATTATATGCATTGAAATGAAGTCACTCTATCGAATACGCTAATGATCTAAGATATTTCTCATCCCGTGAAAACACAGAGGCTGTAACGTGTTCCTAATTTGGACATGATCGTATTAAACTCATGGTCACAGCCCACAACTTCAGAAGTTGTTCTGCCCACACGTGCTTTGAATTCATTGTGATTTATCTGATTAACATTGAAACGTACAAATCGCAGACCTGAGATCCTACTTCAGAATAAAAATTGAAAGAGCTGTTGTTTCTCATATTTAACAGTAAATATAACAGTAAATATGCATTACTATCTGATACAGTATCAAATTAGCCTGATTCTGTAAAGAAACACAAGAAGAGAAATGAAAGTGTACATAACTTCTACTTTTGAACATAAAGATGTAGCTCTGAGGAGATGTGTAGAAATTGTGTTCATGAATGTGACTTTCTCTTTCAATGTCTCATTGCAAATTCAGCATAATGTCATAATTTCAACACTCATACTAACAGCATTTGTACATTCTTCTATATTTATGCATATTTATATTCTAATCATCATAAATGCAATATATGTAAGATAATGTTATTTCAATAAGAAGAAACAATATTTTTTACATAGTATTAAATTAAATGAAATAAAGTAAAGTGTTAATAGAATAATAATAATAATAGTATGTAAATAATAGTTTCTTCCTATTATTTACATACCAATATCAAATTTGTTTTGATTTACATTCTCATATTATATATTCTGTACAAATGTGAAATAAAAAAGGATTGAGTTGATAAAAATATCTTGCACTTTTTTTACATTAAAGTATATAAATTGTTATATACTATGTATAAATTATTATATAATATATATAAATTAATATCAATTGGAATTATTAACATTAATATCTTTCATTATCTTACCTAAAAAACTATTCAATTGAGATAGTTAGTTTATAATGAATAAATTTTTCTAATGACAAATAAATAATTATGTTCTTATTTATTTTCAGTATAAATAATATTAATACACTTGCCGATTTTCAATATTGCCACAAGCTTCAGGATTTATTTATAAGAAGAAACAATATCAAGGATTTAAATGAGATTTGCTATCTTCAAGGATTACCTAATTTACGGAATTTGTGGCTTGGTGAGAATCCGTGTGCGGAGAAAGAAGGGTAAATATTTTACGCGAAAAACGCGAAAACGTATACAATAAAAAAATATAGGGAGTTTCATCTGTTGTCTTTGTAGATATCGATTATCAGTGCTTCGAACTTTACCAAATCTCGAGAAATTAGATGATAAAGGAGTATCACCTGAAGAAATACAGACTGCAATGGCGATAGGACGACCTTTGGTGCATCCTCTTGAAATGGATACTTCTCCACAGTCAGACGCAGTAAGCCCAGATGTAAGAATAAAGTTCAAATAACATCTAATAAAATAACGAAAAATCGGTGGACAAAACATCGTGGTGGTAGAATACTATTTATTATTGTCATGAAACCATTCCCATGAGCTATATTCATAAAAAAAATGGGTTTGTTTATACATTATTATCCTTGCGTGCGCGCTTTATGTAATATTAAAATTAATAGCCACACATTTAACCATTATTAAAATTTTACATACACATGATAACGAATTATATCAGATTAAAAGATCCTTTACATGTAAACGTATTTTTAACAATTATTAAAATACTAAATGACATTTACTAAATTAGGAAATACCAATTGAATATATTGAAGAAACTGAAACGGAACAGCCTAGGAGATACAGTTCTTGTAGCGATCAGGTAATATCATAATATCATAGCTTACTGCATTCTTCATTTTTTCTCTTTGCTGATTTTATTTGTGTGCATTGTGACTAAAATGGATTGTTTAGTGACTTATGAGATGTTTACCGTATGATATAATTAAAGTCGGACAATGCACGTACATGTAGAAATGTTCTTTCAGAGAAGTTTTGACGAGACGCAACAGTCGCACGAAGAATATGACCCTGACAGAAGAAACGCAAATTATAGTGCGTCATCGTCCCATCATTACTCACAAAATAATCAGTATGCATATGAGGTCAGTCATGTATATCATTATGCAACAAAGATAAAAATAGTGTCTCTTAATAATTATTTTCAAATTTAAATTACTTTCTCTATTATTAATGGATCATAACTATTCATATTACGAATCTTTTTATTATTATTATATAATTTTTAATGCTATGTTTTTGACGCCATGTTTTCATATTTCTTAAACAAGGAAACTTAATTAATCCACTAATTTTTCTTTACTGCCTCATAATAATTACATTGAGGATCGCTTCTCAAATGTAGACAATAACTTTGAACTTTGAATCTTACCCTTTAAACTTTAATCCTTAAACTACTTAACTACTTTAGTCTTATCACCTGATTACACTAACAGCTACAGAATGGACAATCAAAGAAACACAGCAAAGATGATACTGTGCGTACAGAGTTGCGTAGCAACAATGAGACTGCGGCCACTAACACTCTTGAAATATCCAAGGTACATTCATTATAGTTGCACATTGTTGACGCAAGATAGTAATTCGTTTATAAGTATTTTTTGTGCTTCCTATCATTCATGTTATCTTCGTCATATTAAAAGAATCGCATAGAATGCATTTGCAGTATTGCTTATCATTCATAAACACAATTAAGTAAAACGTCCAATACATTTACTGAAATATCTTTTCATTTGTAGCTGAATGCGCCGCTTTAATATAACTCAACTCGGGGAATATTCAACGATAATTAATTTTTTCCTTTCTTTTTTTTATCGCCATCATTTAACTTAATTTTATATTTTGGTGTTATCAGTTTATTCTAATTTATTTTAGTTATTAATTATACATCATAACATAAAGTTTTTATAATTAAAATGAAATTTCTACTTTGAAACCATTTTTTGAGTTTATAAAAAACTATGTTTCAGGATTATGATGAACGCCCAGTAGTATCGCGACATAACGGAGATTACGACGAAAGGCGAGGTTATTCCGATTACAGCGGGAACGAAGTATCTCAGCGTGTTTATACATCAACACCCCAACATCGTACACAATATGTTGCCAATGAATCCGCAGATGATAGACGTAGTGAAAGAAATAACTCTTATGACTACGATGACAGAATAAAATTAGAGTATGAAGATTCGCAATCTCAGCTATCGCAACAAACAAGGAGAATGGCAATTAATAATGTCGAAAGGGTGAGGTATAGAGATGATTACAGAGTGACTCAAAAGTCGATTACTATTTTGAATTTGAATCAGCAATCGATTTTTGAATCATCCTGTACGTGATATTCTGTGAATATATATATATATATCATCCTGTATATTATGTCAAATGATAAGCTCAATGCAATTCACAAAGTTTACTTAAAGTGCTTGTTTACATCGATCGTTTGATATACATGCCAAATAGTAACTTTCTATTAAATTAATTTTAACGATTTATGTAAATTATAATGTATGTGATGTACTGTGCCGGGGCTATACGTATCAAGATATACTAATTGAATACATTATTATTTACACGCATCATCGAAATGAAGATAAAATCAATATAAAATTACTAATTATGCATATTAAGCGATCGATGTAAACAAAATCACTAATAAAGTAAAAGATTAAAATATTCACGAGGATATTTAATAAAACTAATTTTTTTTTATGTCTACAGGAAGATACTAGTCAAGTACCTGGCTGGGTAAAACATACTGATAAGGACAAATGCAGATCTCAATTTCATTATCACAGACGACCAGTAACAAGGGTATGTTTGTCATTATCTTAGAGCGCAATTATTACATATAATACATATTATTACATATTATTACACATTGTATATTTCGTATCATATATCATTAGTATGCTCATTTTTCTTCGTTTAGAATTCGAATATATTGTCCGCTGTATTGTGCCTGGTCAAAGAATTGGACTACCCGAGTCTGGAAGTGGTAGAAATGGCTGTTAGAAATCGAATGGATGAACTGGAAGAATGATGTTTCTGACACCGTCCCCAAAATCCACAGGGGACGGTCGCTTTCTCTCATATTGGCAGCATGTCTTCCGTTCCCAGCCCGGAATTCTCCGACTCTCTTGATTCAACAATAACTCCTAACCAATACACTGATAACGATGGAAATTATAACAATCACGAGCAGTACGTAATCGACCGTCAGTTATTGGACGAGAATAACGAGAAATGTCAAATTCGACGCAACGGATGTGCCGAAAAAGTTTGCTCAATACAAAGTCCAAAAACCGTCTCTATTGACCCAAGCCCAAGATTGCTCAGAAGTAATCAGTCCGTGTATAAAATTAAAGACTCTGTATTAGATAATCTGCCGCCGGGAAATTACGAAGAGAGGAAGAGCAACGACGTAAGACGCGTGGCGAGCAGTGATAGTATTCCTCGCGGTAACTATAACAATGTTGTTCTAAGCCAGGGATGCAGAGTTCTGAGCCAAGACTGCGTGAGAAGATCAAAAAGCCTGGATGTTAGAAATACAATTACGCCCCTTCGTTATATTCAATCGGCGAAAGGAACGTGGACGTATAATTTGTAAGTTAGATTGCAAATTTAATGAATTGCTTTCCTGAAATAATGACCTAAATCTTTGTAAATGCGACTTTTCTTCTTTCTCTCTCTCTTAACGAACTCTTTGGAGTGGAAAGAATAGAATTTAAATTAAAAACAGATTAGTAATTGGTACAATTTTTTCTCTTTTTTTTTTAAGATAGAAGATTAGTCTCACCCAACGTTATTTCAGGAGAGAGATATATATGTAAAATTTACAAATGATTGTGATATTTCTACAAGGACTAAAGAAATGAATTTAATTGTCTTAATATATTTGTGTATTACGCGCGTACATTTGGAACATGTTGAGATAATAATTTCTGTTAATAGGAAATGTTAAAGTTAAATCTAGCGAATTCTTGGTTGTACAAGCATACAGAAATTTGATATTTTATACTTAAATAATTTTCCTCATCATCTGTTAAGTGTTTCAAAATTTTATTCCCGATACAAAAAAAATCTGTCTTAATAATTTATATTTTAAAATTTAAATATATCCGCGACAGACACGAGACCTTTCAGATATATATATACAAATTGTTAAATATACACGTTATAAATACCTCTACCTTATGTATAAAACATAGAATCAAAGTTAAATTATATGCTCTATCAAATATTTTCTGAGCAAGAACACGTTCCGTGTTTTTACGCGAGCAAGAAAAATTACTTGAATCAGTGATACTCTTTGTGGATCGACGTTTAAAAAGTGCAATAATTTATACAATAAAATATAATGCGAATGTATGTATATATGTAGAACATAATTTCGTATGCAAAAAGTATTCTATAAACGGCTTTGTTTAAATGTATGTACATTTTCCACATATATAATCTAATAATTTACAATCGAGATATCTTCGTACGTCTATGCTTAAAAATGTACATATAAGAAAGCAAAAATATTCTATAGATAGCATTTTTTTTAATTTGTTAATGCAATTGCGGATACGTACATTAATCTTTTTTTTTCTAACTTTCTTCTCTTCTTGAGCACTGTTATATGAGAAAAAGGTAATTTGATTACAACTTAAATTGTTTTAAAAAAATTGTACTTAATGAATAGTAAAATAACGAACAAGGGAGATGACGAGAAGTAAGATAACTAGATAAGAATGTGTATTATAGATTAACTTTAGACTGACGAACAAGTAGAACATATTTTTTTGAGACAAACCCTTCTTACATTACATTAACTGTTAACTATATGGCAAAAGCAGAAAACAACATAAGAAATTAAATTTATTCGGCAATCAGTACACCGTTCCAACCAAGTAAGCCAGCAACTTATGATAATTAGTATTAAGACGTTTTATAATAATGTAAAACACAACGGCTTTTGTTACCTAGAACCGTCCATTTACATTACTTTGTAACGAGTACGCAATGTTACTTTATTGTATGTAATTACAAAGCTGATTACTATAATTCAATATGAGACACCAAGTTTACATAAAGTAACAATCCTTCAACAATTGAAATAATGTTAAGTATTTTTTATATATTCTCACACATCTTGTATATTTTATCTGCAATGAACGCGCTATGAACATTATAAATTTGTGTTTATGACAAATTAGTTTTGAAGTCTATATTGTTGTTGATGTCTTCACAAAAAATGAACTTGAAATAATTTATTAACTTGTCAAGCAAATGAGAAATTGTATCTGCCAACGTATCTAATCTGTTCAAATTGTTAATTTAAGTTTACATCGTGCTTCATGTAAATATATACACTTCCATTGAAGCATTAAACCTGTCTACACTATGAACTATGAAAAATTAACTTTACATTTTACCTTACTTTGTATCCTCTCATTTTGTTAATATTTTACATATCCCTGACATTAAAGATGACGTATTTTTTCCGAAAATGAAATTAAATAATGCGAGTCTTTCAAACTAATTTTATGATCTGATATTCTTCTTAGAATGTTAAAAAAATTTTGAAATTTACTCAAAAAATTTAATGCATTTAAATAATTAATTTAAAAAAGTACAGCTTTTTAATAATTAATTAATAATTAGAAAGGTTGATAGTAATAATTATTTAATATGTTAAAATTAAATTAAAACATTAAAAAGTTAAGACTTCTGGTATTCACATAGTCCATCTCTTTTTAATGACGTAAAAAGCAAGGAAACACATGCTAAAAAATTCTTGAAAAATACATCGAGATAAAAAAGATATATCTACAAAATGATACTTGCAATCAATCAAGTACACCTCTAAAATATTCCGAACACTTTCCTTTTGCACTAATATTAATAAATAACAATTAATAAATTAATATGACATGCAATCTTCTTTTTAATCTAATTTCCTCATTATTATCATATATTATTATATTATTAATATATAATATAATAATATATTATTCTGTCATATAGTATAATTTTATGATCATTTATTGTTAGAACAAAAGAAAAATGTATGGAATATTTTAAAGGCGTACTTAATCGATTGCAAATATCATTTTATGGATATAAGCGAGGTTTCGCGGTGATAACGATAAAATACACCTATAGCCCTATTCTGTAATTCGTTATTGGAGATAACGACAGTTTCGTTACCGTTGCGCTTTTCTACGATAAAAAAGCTGTGCAACGATACGATATCTATCGTTAACTGCATTTAACGAGTTACATAATCGCATTGCTGGTTCGTGCCCGTTGTATGTACTTCCGTACATTGATAGTAAGTTAGAAAAGGATAGATGTCCAATCGCTCGCCTCGATAATGCTGTGATAATGGCTTAGTTTACATCGTGCACTTGATACGCGTACTAAATAGTAACTTTCTATTAGATAATCTTAATATTGACAATGCATATCAACGGCGACGCGTTCAATCAATACAATACATTTTCTTGATGAATATTATACCAGCTTAATATACCGTTGTTTATATATATCGTCGGTATTAAGATTATCTAATAGAAAGTTACTATTTAGTACGCGTATCAAGTGCACGATGTAAACTAATAGCGAATTCGGTAGCTTGCACTAGTGCGCACTGAGTGCGCATTAAGGCTTGTTTACAGTACATTCTTATATTTAAGATCGTGTCTTAAATACATATTTAAAAACATTTTAACTAATAAAATGATTCGTACGGATGTTATACATATCATATTATGGTTAAAAATATTTGAGAATTTATTTGAGAATTATTTAAGACAATTTTTAAATATAATAACATACTATGAACAAGCCTTAGTGCGCACTCAGTGCACACTAGTGCAAGCAACCGAATTCGCTATAAGCCATTGTCTGATACGCGTATCAAATGCACGATGTAAACCAGGCCAGAGGCCGCGCGCGCGCATGCGTTCTCAGATTTCTTTCGGTTAGCAACACAATAAAGCACTAATGTAACGCTGACTGGCGCAGATTTCTGTTGACTACAGCAGAGTGTGGTCAATTGATCTATTAGCGCGAATAAAGTGACAAGGGTAATTTATGACCCTGACTTGTAGATTCAATTGCATGCCTATCTGACATTGAAAGCAATCAGCAAGCGTTACGACATAACAAACTACAAAGAGGCAGTGGATCGAGCAAAATGATTTTAGAAGAATATAAGGAAATTGTAGGATCGTGTGCCGCATACATCACGATGTTACAAATGTTAGCCGGAACGTAAGTGTTAAACGTAATAAATTTTCTACTTATATCACGTCTTCTCTTTCAGTAATTATGACTATATCTCGATTGTTATCACAGTGAAGAAATTTATCCAATAATAAATAATAAAATCAGATTTGATTGAATATGGTGAGCAAATGAAAATTAAAATATCAATATTTTTTTAATAAATATATTTACGAATACTGGATTTATTTTTATACTTAAAATTTATTAATTTTAAATATTATCAAATGTTATATAAAATATTAAAAAATGAATTAAAAACATTAAAAATCATTTCATAGCATATGCATATATTATGATAACAAAAGCATGTATTTTCTTATTTTGTAACTTCTCATTTAAATATTTTCTTGATAATAAATAATGATATGCAAGTTGTTTCTTGAAATTTCATGATATATGTTTTAATGAAACTTATTTTGCTTTACAAGCTATAAATAAATATATCATTTTAATGTATCATATTTTTTACAATTTGTAGAGTCATATGTAAAGATATATACCAGAAAAGTACATCTAAAGGTGTTGATCCAATGCCCTTTGTTGGTGCCATAGGAGTGTAAGTATATATATTTTTCTAAAAAATATATGAAACATTTGTTAATAGTAATTAAATTAAATATATATTGCAAAGTTTTATTATATAAAATTTTACAATATAATATACTTTTTATGATAAAATTTTATACAATAAAAATATACACCATGTGTTTCTTAAATATTGTCCAGTATTTTAGAAGTTGATACTTGAGATCATTTCAGACAATACATATTTACAAAACCGTATGTTCATATGAACTTTTCTTCATAAAACAATGTTAAAAATCAACTTTTAAAATATTGAGCAGTACTTAAGCAACATAGATGTTAATCTACATATGTTAAGAGAAATTAAAAATAATATATATACTAAATTAGTTAATTAACTTTGTAGATGTATATTGATGCTTCGATATGCATTGATGTTAGATGATCCTGCAATGATAAATGTTAATGTATTTGGTATTGTTACAAATACAGCATATATGATAGTATATTACTATTTTGCTCCAAACAAGGTATATATATGTATATATATATATATATATGCCTACAGATAAATATTTTATTAAGATATGTTTGATTTATAGTCTGTTAAAGCTGGATTGATTATTTATTATGAAATATTTTGTTTTTTTAGAGAAATATACTAAACCTAATAGGCAAAGCAACATTATTTGTCATATTCTTCCTTGTGTATGCACAAATAGAACATCCATCAAATGTTGAATTTAGGTTTGGCATAGCGGTTACTGTACTTCTCCTTTTTTTAATTGCATCTCCTCTTGTACATCTTGTAAGATAACCAACGTTTTTACATATATAACTGTCTGAATCATTAAAAATATATATATAAAAAACTCACTCACTTTTTAGGGGGAAATCATAAAAACAAAAAACACGGACATACTTCCATTTCCACTTATATTCATGGGGACTTTAGTTTCCTTCAGCTGGTTATTGTACGGTTTTATCATT
This sequence comes from Odontomachus brunneus, assembly GCF_010583005.1. NCBI lineage: Eukaryota > Metazoa > Arthropoda > Insecta > Hymenoptera > Formicidae > Odontomachus > Odontomachus brunneus. The sequence continues at coordinate 293,429 of NW_022639574.1, read as the reverse complement.
GACAATGCTTTCATTATGGTAAGTATCTTTGTTATCTAGTTGCATAAAATATTTTGGTACGTAAAATATTCTACTAATATACATTACAAATTATTGTATATATTTTAATAGTTCCAGAATGCAGTTGGTCTTACGCTTAGTATAATTCAACTATCTCTTTTTGCAATATTTCCGTCAGGAAATTCAGAGGATAGACTGTTAAGCAAGCAAAGAAAAGAAGATTGAATAGGGCTTTCAAAAAAGACATATTTGTTGCAAAATTAAAGTTATATTCTTATAAAATATTTATCTTATAAAGTATTTATAAAATAGCAACAATTTTATTAGTGATTGTATATATACATAAAATGAGTTTTAGTTTGGATTACAACTTTTTACTATACACGTCTACAATATACGTTATCGACAACGATTATAGTTCGAGCAGCGTAAAATTGGCTCCACGCATTTCTCTACTTGCTTCACATAGTAATGTAAAACAAAATTAAAGAAACAACACACACACATGTTGGATACTAACGTACTAAAAGTGTATATCTCCTCATATTTAAAATATTCTTACGAAGAAATATAGGTTGATATTTATAGTCGAATCTTATATTTAAGATCGTCTTAAGTTTATTTTTAAATGCTATATGGATCGTTTTATTAACTACAAAATATCTAAAGATAAATTTAAGACAATTTTTAATACAAGTTCCGACTATGAATACCGGCCATAAGTACGTTATTATTCTATAAGAACATATCAATTTTTCGCTTCTGACGTCTTCAAATAAGGACAGCCATAGCGAGGATAGCCTTAAATAACGTGAGAAGTGAGGATACTAAAAATTCTTACGAAATGCGTTAAAATAAAAAGACATATTAGATGCGTTCAGCGAACTCAACAGTTGCACAACAGTTGAGCAATTCGCCAATGTAATTAGTCTAGATTTAGGGATCTGACAGTATGAAACAATAATCGCTGATTGCTCACTAAGCGCTTTTTCCGCTAAATTCACAAAATGATACTTACGATCGATTAAGTATACTTCTAAAATATTCCGTATACTTTTTGTTTTAACAATCAATAATTGTAAAATTAATATAACAGAATAATAAGGAAATTAGCTTAAAAAAAGGTATGTCATGTTATAGTTATTTATTGATTGTTAGAGGAAAGGAAAGTGTTTGAAATATATTTTGAAAGTGCTTAATAGATTGTGTCATTTTATGAATATATTTTTTTATCTCGACATATTTTGCAAGAATTTTTATGCGTTTTCTCGCTTCTGATGTCATTAAAAAAATATAGACGATGTGAGTACTCAGGAACCTTAAAAATTTATTGAAACTTGTATTATATATAAGTTGAAATATTTTATAACTCTTCGCACAATTAAAAAAAGATTAACTATTTGAAAGACTATTTAGATTGATTAAATATCAGTGTGTTGTATCTTTACTTTTGTTTCATATTACTATATAAAACAAATATGGAAATGTGTATAAGATCATTTTCATGCTGCTCGACTAATTACAATTGCCGTCGATAATCCATATCGCATAAGTAAAAAGTTATAACAATCTAAAACTTACCCTATATAGCTGTTACTTCTGTTATAAATTAAGTAAAACCATAGAATACAGAGACATTCCAAGTTGTTAAGCTCAAATTGAAAAGTATATATTTTAAATATATACTGTATAAAGTATATGTGTGTGTACTCTATATATTTTTTATTATAATTTAAATATGTGTGTGTGTTTAAATTATGTTAAAATATAGGTAGAAATTATATTAAAATATATATATAGAACATATACTTTATACAGTATATATTTAAATATATATACTTCTCAATTTGATTTACATATTTAGAAAGCATTTATTCATACAGCTAATATTCATATCTATCCGTAAGTTTTGCAAAGTTTTATTTCTCCGAATTTTAATATAAAGAAGAAATATGACAATAATACGCTCTTGGTACATGTAAGAAGGAGAGGGAAGAAATAGAAAGTACAAACTAAAAGTATTTTTTCTATCCACATTATTCTTGTAATACAGAAAAATATACAGAAGTTGTGAAATAAAATAAGTATTACATCTTACTTCTTATGTGAATGAATTGTGTACGCTAATTATAAGTGCCTTTATTTTATAATCGGTAAAGAACGGCTTAAGAAGTTTGTAAGATGAAATAAATATTAAGAATTCATTGAAACTTGAATTATTATATATTGTTACGTCCCGGAGTGGTCGGGAACGATAACTAAGATTATCGGAGCACGACGCAACTGTTTCACGGTTTCGAAGAGAGTGTCGCAGATACCGCATCAGATCGACGGCTGTAGCTCGTTCCTCTTTGTTTAAAAGAAACACGGTTACCGGACCCGAAGTCAACAACGATAAGAGCGGTCGCCCAGTAGACGATATTACTTTTTGGGTAGTGATGTTTAATGTCTATAATCATAGGGAGCGGTGCACTTGGACACGGTGCATTTGGACACAGCCAATCACAGCACCGTGTGATTAGAGACATTTGTAGGGTCCCTTGGAACAGCGACTTGTGATTGGACTGTGTCCAATTGCCCCTTGTCCAACTGATATACACCCATAATCATAATCATACGCATGTTATATTTTAATTAATCGCGAGTTAAGACACGATAACTTATAGTTAACTTACAAATAAGCGATAGATGCTATAGCGTAGAAATCTTTTAGAGAGGTATTTTAAAGAACATCAGTTTAATTAAAATTGGGAAGACAAGAGAGGATTCGGGAACCATGATACTTTTTTATTTAAAGTTCTCACGAACGGTTAACATAGTTGTTTATTCGATGTTTGATTATGGTATTTTTAGAAGAGAAAGAAAATAAAGTTTCTCATAGCGACGTTTCTCATGGCGTGTTGAATAAACATTTGTTTCGGTTATGAGATTGCTTAGATTTAGGTTACAGCAAAGATAACGGCTTGCCAGAATTTAATAGACAAAAATGTGTGAAGAATTTGAGATAAAGAAAATGATACAATAATTCTAATAAAGGCTCTTTCCGGTTGTACTGACATTGCTAGCAACTATTGCAAGGGAATAGAATAAAATAGTCTACAAATATCAGTTTAGTCAAAGAATCGAATAAAATTATTTTAAAAATGAGCACGATCGTTTATCCAAGGGGAAGGGTATGGGAGAGTAGTGACGGATACGTAACAATATAAATTGAAATATTTTTAATAATTGTTCGCGCAATTAGAAAAAGATTAAATATTCGAGAAGTGAAATATTTGAAATTAAAGTTGAAACTTTTTATACGTATTCCTTGGCGCTTGCGTGCTATTTTTAATTTCTGTTTTTAACTCTTTCCCATACAACATGCATATCTAAGGACTGTATTCATAATCAAATTCTGGTGCAAAGAATTATGATGCATGAATGATGTACATCAAGGCTCACACTTTGGTAATTTTATCTTGCAGGAGATTGTTCTCTGACTATAAACGTTCTGCAAGCACATGGTTTGCTGCGAAGCTGAAACAAGAAAATAAATTAAAGGAAAGAATCGGTCCAACAATATCTGCAGTCACAGACAATATGTAGATAATTAATCTTTTATTATATGTATACATATATATATATATATA
>NW_022639574.1:289449-289637 GCF_010583005.1 Odontomachus brunneus | reverse complement strand
ATATATATATATATATAAATTTTAACTACTTATCTGATATTTGTTTATCATTCATTTATTTATTCTGCTATTTTCCTTGTGTAAACTTGTGTAAACTTGTTTTTAATCTTGCACAGATTTCATTCCATATTTAACGATGTTGCCAAAATGATTTTATTGCAAAGAATTATGCCACAAACATGAAGGAT
>NW_022639574.1:274062-289439 GCF_010583005.1 Odontomachus brunneus | reverse complement strand
TGCAAAGAATTATGCCACAAACATGAATGATATCATGAATGATATAATGATATTATATACAATTGTATAATTTTAATGTATCAAAACTGAAACATTAAAATTATACAATTGTATATAATAATAATCTATTAATTTATAAATACATTTATATTCACATATTCGTAAAAATTATTTTTTTATCTCGTTTATCTCCATGCACTCCACGTTTCCACTTATTTGCGTCATTTTAATATAATTTTATTTTTATTTTATGCTCCATTATGTTTTTTTATATTAATATTTATAAAGAATTACAATTCTTCGATATTTCTTGTTTACACTCTCCCATATCTGTCAAAAAGGTTTCGCAAACTAACAGACTCACTACTTAAACAGTGTTACTAATGTACAGAAATTAAAATTATATCGTCTAGAGGTTTTCGTTCGTACCAATACTATCCCCTCCACTTTTCGGGAAAATGTAGTCTAACCATGAGAAAGCACTAGGAGCAAATTGGGAGCGTCTCGATCCTAATAGCACGCATGTTCAAAAGATGTCCAGAGAACATCCAGAAAACATTCAGAGGACATTTTATGTTCTATGGATATCCACTGGACGTTTCCTGAACATTGCGTGCTATTAGGGGATTGACCACGGAACGATTGGACACAACCAACCAATGAAAAGAATTATCTAGTAATTACTAGGTCGAACCAATCATTACAATCTGTGTCCAATCGTATCGTGGTCAATCAGATCCCACCCGAGCAAATCAACTTTCTCACTCTGTTTTAAACTGCTAATTTCCGTCTTCACTCACTGCTACAGCAGGACTGCGTTCCAAATTCTATTCGGTGGGTAGAATACATTTAATTAACCAATCATGATAAAGAAATCTTAGTTATCTTTGTTCTTATTAGTCAATTAAATATTACTCTTATTAGTCAATTAAATATTACTCTTATTAGTCAATTAAATATTACTTATTATCTTATTAATTACTTATTATCTTATTAGTCAATTAAATATTACTCTACCCATCGAGTAGAGTTTTGGAACGCAGTCTAGAAATATAGGAATGCTTAGGGTACGTTCCTTTATTTACTGCAAGTACTGACGTATATACGTCATTGCCAAACTCTGATTAGAGTGATTCTACACAGACTACAGGGCTGGGTTCGAAAACGTTACCCAAGTGTACTCGTTGCGTTGGAGTGAGCGAAATACAAAAGCGAGATAAAAATAGAGGGAGAGTATTCGAGTGACGTTTCCGAACGCAGCTCAGTGCTGGGATTCTGTAACTCGTTATTGGAGTTAACGATAGTTTCGTTATCGCTGCGCAGCTTTTGTATACCGTAGAAAAGCTGCGCAACGATAACGAAACTGTCGTTAACTTCAATAACGAGTTATGGCTCTGCACACAGGACGCGGTAATGCTTGCCGCGCAGCCAATCAATATGTTATTTTTCCGTAAGAGCTAGAAGGTTATTACGGAAAACAGCATATTGATTGGCTGTCGCGCGAACTTCCGCCACGCGACAAGCATTACCGCGTCCTGTGTGCAGAAACCATTACGTATGAAATGTTTCCACACGTCCTTTTGTTTTTGCAAAACCACATAAACAACAACTAACCATTTTATACTTATTTAACAATTAAAATGTAAAATATTCTTCAATCTGTCACTCTCAATAGGTCTGTTCTTTTTCATTAGTCTCTGCTTGCTCTCGACAACATGACGTCACAATTTCAATTCATGGTATCGATAATCGCAATTGGTTCAGTTTTATGATGTCACATCCTTCACACTGCTAACAAAGGATTTTCTCTTCTATACTCCTTCCTGGTATTCTTTATTCAATGGCTGCATGGTATCTAATAATGGTATTCATTACTGAAAAAGCTATATTTTTATAAAATTGACGCACTTTATTAAACTTCTTTATTAAACTAAAGATAAAGTTGGTTTAAAAAAATGGAACCAATTGTAGATATAAATACAAAAAGCACTACAGATGTAAACAATACGTCTACACAAACTCAAGGTAAGTACATAAATATATTGGTTATAAAGTAAACACAACTTTTTACACATGAGAAATTCTTATGAATATTCAATTTGTAAAATCTAAAATAATTAAATAATATAAACATTTATAAACTTATATAAAAGTTTGTCTATATTAAAAGATTATTTTATATTTATTTAATACACACTTATGTATATATATATGTAATATTTTTTTATTTTTTTGATGCAGATCTTGGAAATAAAATATCCTCCCTTGGTATAATTGCTCAAGAATATGAAGATTCTGATTCAGAAATTAAAGGAACACATACAGTGGATATAGAAAAACCTGAAAATACTATAAAAAATAGTGAAATTGTAGAAACACAAGTAGATATACAAGTAGAAATACAAGTAAATGCAAAGGTAGATACAAAGATAGATGTACAAAATATGCATCAGCATCGTTCAAAGGATAGAGTATCATCAAGTGACAGTAGTGATAGTGAGAGTGATTCCAGTAGTAGCAATAGTAATAACTCTTCAGACAGTGATGATGACTCAGATAATAATCATAAAAATAGGTTTGTAGCATTATCTCTCTTTAGGAAATAAAACATATTTGTTTTATTTTTTACTTATGAAAATAGAAATGTTAACTTCTGATGTGTGTTAATTATTTTTAGGGAAAAGAAAAAAAAGAAAACTATTGTATTTAAGGAGATACCAGTACAGAGCGAATTGGATGGTCTACCACCAGTAGAAGATTTGAAAATTAGTGTTCCAGAGGTCATTTGCGATTCATTTGGCGAGGTAATATCATCAGGCATTTCTAGTAAACACCAACCAACAGTTATTAACTCAATGTTATAATTTCCTACTCAATAGTGTAACTATTGCATAACATTCATATTATATTGTGTAGTTAAGAAATTAGTGTTTATATTGTTGAGTAAGAAATTAGTGTTTATATTGAGTAAGAAATTATAATATATTGATGTTACTGATGGTGTTTACTGAGTTGTTTATTGTGATTAGTCTATCATTTCTGTTCATCTAATTACAAAATACCAAATTTTAGATTACTGGAATAGTGGAAGAATTGGCAGTCATAAAATCTAGACCTAATAAACCAGCACTTCGAGAGGAAAGTATTCTGTTCATAGACCGAGGTCAAAGAGCACTAGGCAAGATATTTGATGTGTTTGGTCCTGTTAAAGAACCACATTATACCGTTCGTTTTAACAGCGTGCAACATTTACAAGAAAAGGGAATCAAAGTGGGCATGCAGGTTTATTATTGCCCTAATTCTAAGTACACATTCCTCGTTTTCTTGTCTGAAGTCATGAAGTTAGTGTTTTGAATATTTTTCTCTTTTTCCGTAAACTTTGCATTCGTAACATATTACAAAAATATTCTACTCCACAGAATGAAACCCAGTGACTCAAATTGTGATGATTCTGACTGCGAGCATCCAGACTTCTCAGACGACGAAGAGGAAAAACGTTACTACGACAAGCTGCATAAGCAGCGAAAATATAGTACAAAAACAGTACAAAACAGAAACAAAAATTCGGGCGATGATACGCAATCGAAGCGAATATGTACATTGAGTAAGTATTACTTTATTTTCTGATGAATGAAAAATTGCTACGACTAGTTGGGATAAATATAAAGGAGAATGTTAAAAATAAGCTATTTTTTATCCATTGATGAAACTTTAACTAATTATTAAAAATTATTTCTATGATCTTTGAGAAACAAAAAATAACAATTATTTGTTCACCAAGTCCTGGAAAAATTATGAAAATTGAGATTTATTATTGATTATTGAAATAGTTGAATGAAACGTTTTTAAGCTCTGTATTCTTATGTCTTTAAAACAAAATCAATTCCACATTGTCTTGAAATGTGATAAGTGAGTAATAATAAAGAAGTTCTTCTTTTGTTTACACAATGTTTCTAATTATGTTAAAAACACTTCATATGACTATTTTTATGACCAATAATAAATCCCAATAATTCTCTGGACCTGGTGGACAAATAATTCCCATTTTCTGTTTCTAAAGCTTGATATGCAATTTATTTGTTTCCTATTTCTTTTTTATCTCTTTCTAACTTGAACTTTAAGCTTTAAACTAAAAAAAGACAGAACAAGAAACAGGAAGCAAAAAGCACATTATAGATTAGGCTTAAAGCCTGATCTACAATATGCTCTTTGCCTCTTGCTTCTTTCTCTTTATCTCTTTCTGATTCAAACCTTAAACTTTAAGCTAGAAAAAGATAGAAGACAAGAAACAGAACACAAAGAGCATATTGTAGATTAGGCTTTAAGTCAGAAAAAGACAGAAGACAAGAAACAAAATGCAAAGAGCATATTGTGGATCTGATTTAAAAGATCTTAGAAACAGTTTCCAATGATTAATTGAGGTTCCATCCAGGGACCAAAAATGACCTATTTTTAACATCCTCCTTTGTATGTTAGAAGGAAAAGTACGCTTCTTCATTGCACAAGTACCAAGACAATTAACACTGATTGTATTCTTTTTTCCAAGAAACCTCTCACACATTAACGAACTCTACTTCAAGTACATCTACTTCGAAAGCTTCCACTTCGAGTACGTCTACTTCGAAAGCTTCTACTCCGAGTACGTCTACTTCAGAATCAACTTTCTACAGGAGAAATTCGCGGAACATAAATTATTCATCTCAGGCACTCTATCCGCGTGGGCCAGCCTGGAAAAACAGTAATCAGTTTAATTGCACAAGTCAATTTAACCAATATCGGCCATCTCAAGATAATTCAAGAAATGCATGTTTCATGTACAATACGCTGCCGCCGTCGTATCAAGAAAGATACGCTGCACCGCCTTTCCTATCGCCAACGCTGCCGCAGCACTATACCAATTATAATTCATATAATTCGAACTATGAACATCAATATTATCCGAGTACTGACATGAGTACACAATATAGCTATGTCCCTCAATATTCTCATCCATCCTACGGCGGTTATCCTACCTTCAACTCTCCGTTTTACGATTCCAATCATTCTGTTGAGTTTTCACATTCTAACCCACAGTATCCCCAGTCATATTGGTCGCCTATATCATTACCTCCACCGCCTCCGCCGTCTTCAGCATCTCCTCTTTCTTCATCACCTCCGCCAAACAATTTTACGAATAAATAAAATGACTGTTAAAGTTTATTTAAATATCTCTAATTTTAAAATTTAACCTTAGTACTATAATAAGATCTCAGAAAAATACAGTAGATGAGGTAAAATATAAAGTTACTGATATTTTTTTGTCATTGACACTCTGGAAAAAACTTGATTTTTTGCGACGAGCAGTATCTACTCACTATTTTAGTAGTGAAGATTTTTTTTAGAATTACAGAGTGCAGGCAAGAAGTATAATTGCACACAATGCTGACTGTATAAAAAATCTATTCTTTACTAGAATGTCAATGACTAATGCCCGTATTCATAATCAGATCTTATATTTAAGACCGTTTTAAGTTTATCTTTAGATGTACGGATCATTTCATTAGGTCTCTTCTTTGTAGCTGCACTGGGTTATGGTTTTCGCGGGAGCGGTGCACTTGGACACGGTGCATTTGGACACAGCCAATCACAGTACCGTGTGATTAGAGACATTTGTAGGGTCCCTTGGAACAGCGACTTGTAATTGGACTGTGTCCAATTGCCCCGTGTCCAACTGATATACACCCGTCCAGGTTTGGGTTGGGTTGAGTTAGTTCCACTATAGTATCCGTTACATATATTATAGTGGAACTAACTCAACTCGACCCAACTCTGGATATTTTGGAAGCACCCATAAAATCGCTGTAATCGTTGAAAAGAACACTTTAGTGTACACTGCTTGCACTAGCGCCGCCAGTGCAGAGGAATAGACCTCTGTCCGTATGTTTCAAAGTGCTATTAATCTAAACCTAGGACGTTTGGTTTCAGAATTCCTTAACCACACCAATCAATTCCTTTAAATTCCAACAATCCAAAATATATATTAACTGCTTAAAATGGTAAAAGAGCCATAGGATAAGGTCTGAAGCCATAGAGAGAGAGAGAAAAACAGAGTTAACCAAATCTAACCTAATCTAGATTCGATGACAGGTTCGTGAAACATTATGTATTGTCTCACAGAAAACAAATGGATACGGAGATAAAGTTGTGTAAATCTTTACCACCGTTGGTCGAAGGTAAAGTTCACGGAAGTCTGAAGCTCCTTATCGACGAAGTGCTTTGGGTAAAAAAAAGTCCTGGAGCTGTCACGGTGGTTGCTTCCTGGTGGGGCGAGCACGACAGTGCACAATTCAGGTGATTTATTTGCTTGGTTTTTTTCGAAGTTTCGTTTTCTGACAACAAAATAAATGAGACAACTTTTAAAGAAATTTTATATTGATCATACAAAAATATTCATAGTATTTAAAATCCAATTAATTTCTTCTTGTACAGTTTTACACAAAATATAGATTATGTTTACACTGTGACTTAAAATTGGTTCAGTAAATCCTGCACAGATATTGTAGTTTATGGTTACATAATGAACATAAAATCAATTTAATATTGTATTTCAATATATACTTCCTAATATCACAACTATTGATATGTGTAACCCCTTGTCCACAATCTTGCTTTAATCTTTAAGCCGTAATAAGTTGACCAACCACAGTTGATTATTTTAAAAATAATCAAATAATAAACTGTGGTTGGTCAATTTCTTACGGCTTAAGAATTAAAGCAAGATTGTGGACAAGGGATTATATATCATGTACAGTTATAACATAACTTCCATATTCTCTTTCTCAGACCTACAGATAGTACCATAGATGTAGCAAGAACAAACAAGGATACAACTGAGATATATGCTATAAAGACTAATGCAACACTCTTTGAGGATTATATTAAGAATTGTGAGACAGTAGAGTTAGTGGTTATTGTAGAAGAAACTCATAAAGTTATTGGAATAGCACATATAGGAGAATTATTTAAAATATTTACTTCTAAGTTATATTCTCAGTATATTCCAATATTAAGTAACAGTGGCAATAAAGTAGGGGATGTACATGTTTCTTTACAATTAACATATTTGGCAAAGTTTCCAAATATGCAATTAAAAATGCATAAGTCTGACAAGAATCAAGTAAATAGCCATGATTTATTACGCACTATTGATAATTTACAATATATCAGAGAAATACCACTGTCATTTAACAAGGATATAGACACTATTAAGAAGAATTCTATAAAACCTGTAAAGATGGATACATTTGATACATATAAACCTATACTAAAGGACAAGAGACCAGAGTTTCAAGAAACTAGGAAGAAATACAATGAAATGGTAACGGACAAGTTAGTTGCCCAGATTGTTGCAAGAGCACAGCGACTTAGAGGAGCAATATTAAAAGAGACATACAATGAAGATCCTTTGGCTTTGAGTGACACTTCAGTGAACAATGAATCATATTCATATGTTTCGGCAAAAAATGAAGCTAAACTTTATGAGTATATTTTGGGGAACGAAATGACTTCTATGGAGGAAAAGAAGGCTTTAGATACATTGAGATCAACATCTCCAACGCCAAGCTTAATAAATTTAGCATCAAAAACAATTACAACTTGTGAATGTGATAATTTGAGTACTAGACTAATTGAAAATTCTCCTGTGAAGTCAAATATTCCCATGGGAGATGCATTGTATAAGGAGACAAATTATACTGAGTCAAAAGGTTTAGAAAATAAAATAAGTTAAATTAAAATTTTGATAATTTATTAATAAAATATTTATTATATTTTAGGAACACATCCTCTAGATCATGTAGATAGTATAAGGATTTTTATTGAATCCTTTACTCTGAGTCCTGCAGGTTACAGGCGTGCAAAATCTACATGTTTGCAATGTATGTAAATTTGATAATCTCTATTATTTCATATTTTATATAAATTTCAATTTTTTATTTAAAGTTAAAATAATATTTTTATATAAATTTAAATTTATTGTGAAACGTATAAACTGTTTAAACTATTAAAACGCTTATATTTTTAACTCTTTATTATTTTATATTTTAAGTAAGAGAGAGAAAGTAAAATATTTATTATAAGAAAAGTGAAATTCTACATATGAGAGGTGTTAAGAAATATTAAATATATATTATATATAAATAAATTATGTATATTTAAGCTTACTAATGAGAATACTATTTTTAATTATACTATTTTTTAAAATATAGATGGTACACCGTTATCACTAACATATTTTGTCCAATATGATACAACATTTGGATATACAAGACAAATGAACACAAAATCTAACAAAGAAGTTAAATTCACAAGAATATATGCTAAGAAACAAGTGGGTCAAGGTAAAACAATTGTTCACAAAATATTTTTAATGCAATATAATAATAAAAGAACTTCTATATGTCATACATGTGGCATATATTATATATATATATATATATTTATATATATATTTATATATTTATATATGTACACACACACACACACACACACACACACACACACACACACACACACACACACACACACACACACATATATATATATATATATATATATATATATGATATATAATATACAATAATATGCATAATACTTCATAGAATAAAATATTTTCAGTGATTAACTTCAACTATGAGGGTATCCATGGTATATCAAGATATATTATAAAGAGAAATTTTCTTTTAAAATTTAAAATATTTGTCCGGCAATGTAATAAAAAGTCACCAACCGAATTAGGATATGGTTCCATGAATATTAATGATATTGTGCATACTACAAACTTAAGCAGTACTCAGCGTTTAACTATTACCAATAAAGGTCTTAAAATAGGCGAATTAGAAGTAACAGCAGAATTAGGCTGTGATCATATCCATTTTGGGAAAGAATTTATGGGTAAGTTTGCAATATATATATGTGTGTGTGTGCGCGCGCATATGCACAAGATGTTTCCTCTAACTTAAACACTTAGAATATCTTTATTTCCTTTGATGATATAAAAAAAAAGTTAAGGGCAAAAGTTATTCAATTCAAAAGGATTAATATTTTGATAAGGCGAATATCTTTTATTGTTATTTTTTATGAGATTTTAAGGCCATCAACATTTTTTTTAACGAAATATCGTATTTTTATTATCGCAATGATGTAATTTACAAAAAAAAAAAAAAAAAATTCAACCATATATATTTTAATAATTTTATAGGCCACCAATTTTAAACTTACTAAAAAGAATTATTCAATTTACTCAATTCTGTTAAATGAACAACCTTTAATTGACTTAACTGACATTATTCAGATACAAAACTACGTGTGCGCGTGTGTATATGTGATATTTAGATCTAATAAATATAAATATTAAAAGATTCATTTGTAAAATTATTTTAGATATTGTAATATCTGCAAAAGAGAATATTCCTGTGCTGGAAGTAAACCACTTAACAAGCACGAACATAAATAATAAATATAGAAGTGTGACAGGGACACATTCTTCTAAGTCTAGTAGTAGAGTCTCGCCTGTCTCTACCAAGAGGATTGAGTGTTTAACTAGTGATAACAACAAGGATCTAATTACTGCAAAAGATATAGCGGAACGTAGAGAACGAAGCTTAGATAACAAGAAAGTTGACACAAGTAATCCAGAAACTATTGCTAAAGATAAGGTAATTTCTTAAATAACAATAATTGTATTCTGACCAAATATTTATTATATGCTTTACTAAACGTTTTATTTTAGGTTTTACTTCACGGCTTAATATATGTTGCTGAGGGTAAAGATCTGCCGGAATCTAATACTTACTTAATATGCCGAGCATTTTGGCGAGAAGATAAAGCGACAAGTCAAATCTGCAGTAATACAAAAAACCCGTTTTATCATTTTTGTCAAGTAAAATATTTTTCTTGTTATGTTTAACGGAACGACATTAGTTATACAAAAGTGATGTTTACATTGAAAATATTGCAGCTAGTACCTTTAATTCACGGCACAGAGCTATTGGAAAGAATCAGAGACAATTACATAATTATAGAAGTATATAGTCGACAAAATAACAATGGCACGGATAATTTGTTGGGAATAGCGAAATTGCCTGTGCATCAATTATATATCGCATATAGAGATCCGCTTGTTTTACCTCATTTGTTATTGTCGAAAGTAAATATATTTCAATATTGTACTTTTTTCAATTATATCAATATTGTACTTTGATCAGATGTTATCAGATGTTATCAGATGTTCTCGATTAATTATTTAATATTTATTTTCAGTATCCTGTTATAAGTGTGGACGGTTGGGTTAATATTAACGACCTAGTGAGTGGAAAATCTTGTGGTGAATTACTTGCACTAGTCGCACTGGGTACTGCAGAACAAATTGCATTATTAGAAGTATCAAGAGGGCTAAGAAATACTAGTATTATAACGCAACAGACATCTGGTAGTTATCAGTGTCCTATTTCTGATGACACCAACTGTGCAATGAGTGGTCGAGAGAATTCACGGTATAACATTGAGCTGCCAAACAGCCCAGGACAATCTGCTCATGATAATAATTATACTTATCATACTTACAGTACGCTTGATCAAAATATGATTACTCTCAATTGTAAGAATCAAGAGATACAAACGGATATTTCAGTTTTTAAAGATGGAAGAATATCAGAATCTCTGTCTCAAGAAGAAATAGTTTTATATAAATCAGCCAATAGTTCAGCAAATGCATGCGCATTACATACTAACAAAATAAGTACAGATCAATCAGCTCAAACAGAAATAGATCAAACAGAGGAGGAAGAGAAAGACGAGGAAAAAATAGATAAAGAAGAATTATGTTTAAATAGACAAAATAGCAATATTTTATCTGATGACAATGATAGTTGCAGTCCGAGAAATAATTTTCAATTGCCTATCGAAATGTATAGGAGTGTTGGCGTTGGAGCAGAATATGACGAAGAATCAGACCAACAACAAACTAATGTTTATAATAATCACTTAAGTTCATCCGTAACTGAAGAAAAGAGAGAAAAAGATGAATCAAATACTAGCAACAGTACTTTCTTTCGAGCTGTCGTAGAAATCGAGTGCGCTCTACATTTGCCAAAAATTGAAAGACTAAATAAATCAGTGGAACCAAGTACATATGTTACCTTCCAAAATTTAACTCTTAAATCTGGTAATCAATTGAATTCATATATGATTACAAATATTTATCCACACAATTGCAATCCAAAATGGAACTGGAGAAGTGATGCAAAGTTACCAACAGAATTACTTTTAAATGTGTGTATCTTTTTATTTATTATATGTTCAATATATCTATATATGAATGTTTTATACAAGCTGAGGCATATCAAGTGTTACAGACTAATATTTTGGAAAGATATATTATTTGAAAAAAGTTTCAAACAAAAATTATAAGATTTCGAGAGAAGAAACATAAGATGATAATATTATTATATTATTAAAATAGTTTTTTGAAGATTACTTCAAGATCAACTTCAATTTTTTTAGAAAATCATATAGTTTTTTTTTAATATAAATTACTTCCACGTTTTATATATAAAAGAAAGACAGGCATAAAAGTAAGTAACTAAGATCACATTGAAAAATGAATACTTTCCCTAAGACATTTTACATTTCATCTTGACACTCTTCAGCATAATATCTCTTAAAATATCCAAGTTTTTATAATTTCATCTTAATATTTTTATGTGTAGAATAGCGAGAGGAATCGATTGATAATACCAATTTGTACACCTACAGAATATAATGGTATTTCTTTTATGTGTCTCTACATTCCGCAATATGCATATACGCGCATTTATTTATAGCATTTATTTATTTACGTACTACTCATGTTACGTACACTATAAAAAGTGCACGTACATGTGTATTATGGGATTTACGTTTACTTCATAATAATCGATTTCATTCGTTATTTCACGTACAAAAATATCAAAATTAGGTCATCAAAAAGTAAATATTTTACGAGATATTTCATTTCTTATGTGCTAAAAAGTATATCAATAAAAAATGTAAAATATTTCATAAAATATTTATTTTTTGTTAATTTTATTTCAGTATTTTTATATGCAGAATGATCAAAGAAATCGATTTATGTTAAAAAAATTATATCACTTTAAAAATCGAAGAAAATCTTGAAATAATCTTGAAAGAAACATTTCATCGTCATAATAATATATTCCCCTCAAAATCTTACAACTTTTTATCTTTTTTTCCAAGTAATACACTTTCTGAGATATTTGTCGAATACTGTATATGTATTATACAATATGATACTTTTTTCAGAATGAAAAGAGATTGATTCTTAAAGTATGGCATTTAGTTGATTCAGATGTGACGGTAATAAATTTAGAAAAAGACACAGTGATTGGTTTCGCTGCTGTTGATCTTTCGGTTCTAATGGCTGGATTTCCTACAATATCTGGATGGTTCCATATCATAGATTTTAATGGGAAATGCAACGGACAAATTAAAGTAAATTTCGAGATAATTTCTAAACGGATATTCTCAATCCTACACATAGAAAAATATTATTGTACTGCTAAAAA
This sequence comes from Odontomachus brunneus, assembly GCF_010583005.1. Classification (NCBI taxonomy): domain Eukaryota; kingdom Metazoa; phylum Arthropoda; class Insecta; order Hymenoptera; family Formicidae; genus Odontomachus; species Odontomachus brunneus. Next base: position 276,837 of record NW_022639574.1, on the reverse strand, counting down.
AAGATTATTTAGTTCACTTTCATTCTTTTAAGTCATGATTGTTTTTAACAAATAAAAAAGAAATAATAGTAAAATATATTCATTACGAATTTTAGAAAAGTTCATCATTATGTACTTAAAAGAAAAATTTAGAAAAATATAAAATCTTATCATAATTATTATCTAAAATCGTATATCTTTAAAAGGATATCGTAAAACTTTATTGAAGAAAAAATTAGTTTGACTTTATATAGTAAATAAACTGGATTTTTGTTTTAATTTAATATCCTTAATTAAAATGCTAAACTACTAAGAATCAGAATGTATTTTGAATAAATTTAATGTTTATGATGAACTGATGATAGATTTGCGAATATATAAACTTATGAAATACTTAAAACAAGCATTTACATAAATGCAATATGTATTTTCCTGTGTGTATTTCAATTCCTACTCTTATACACATATATATTATATATTTTTTAATTTTAATCTATATATATGTATATATATATATATTTTTTTTTTTTTCTATCTAGATTATATATATATTTTTTGTTTTAGATAAATATAACACCTTTGGATAGTTTACCATCATTTGGGAAATTCGCGTTAATTAGCTCTACTAATTTATCAGAATGTACTAACAAAGATTTACCACACACAAACTGGTCGTATCCATTCAATACACTTTATAGCAATGCAGAAGAGAGTAATGTACAACAAACATTATCATATACAAATCAAACTCAATGCGTACAAGATACTAATAAACGAGATGAGTCCACTTGTGCAGCGAATACTGATCATAGTCTAGAAAATGTTTCTATGTCTATTCTGTCGCTATCTTTGAAGTAAGTATAATCCTGGTGCAATTACTTTATTTTATCTATGACTATTTTTGTCATTTTTCGTACAGATATTATAATTAATGTATTACAGGCAAAAATTGAATGAACTGAACGAGATCACGGAACGTTTGCAGTCACGCTTACGTGACGTCACGAATACGGCTTTCGAAGATGACTTTGACAGTGATTTCGAAATCAACGAGTCAAGTAGTGAAAATGAATATACTGATAAAAGGAATGCCGAAACTTCAGGACCTAAGACAATCGCTTCACATCTTCTTGAAACATCACAAATTTCTAAGCAATGCAAAACTCAGAGCGATCAATCCGGTGTGATTAACAAGGAACAAACTTCTTTCCTTATAGCAAACAATGATAATCTGCGTCTCGAGTCTATATCTAATCAAAGTACGACTATAAATCTTGAAGCGACTGATACTGGATATTCTTCAAGTTCCAATACGCATCCCAGTCAATACTCTAAGCATTATCAGCATCAAAATCCATACGATTTGACACATAATTATCTATCGGATAGCAGTGCAGAATATCCAGCACGAGGTACCAAAACGCATATAAGTCATTTGCTCGATAAACTTTCTTTGGACCTTCCACCTAAGCCCCCTGCAGGAGTGGATATGCCGATGAAGAGAGATATCATAAATCTATTCACGAAGTTACGAGAACATAGGAACAATTTGCAAGATAAAAAAGAGAACAATCGTAGCGTTAACACTTGTTCAGTGCCCACTCAGACCGATAATATAAGCGCACAGCATGCTTATACTGATGCAACAAGTCAAGCATCTCTTAATATAAGTAACGTATATGTTGGTGAAAGCGTTTCCAAACCAATCGAAGAATCGCAATCTCGTAGCAAAATATCGACTGTAATACGGGAAGAATTGATCGCGGAAGAAAATGACGATGCAGAGTGGGATGAATTGACGACATATCTAATAAGTACCAATATACGTTATAGAAACTTAGACGGTATGGTTAATCCACTTTTTTATCAGCACTTAGTAGTACCGGACTTACAAGCTACGTCCGCCATATCGCCTGAGGAAGAAGCTATAGAGCAACTTGATAATCGATACGCGAAAAGTTTCAGCATGGCAATGAACCGCGGTACAAATTCAACGGAGAACAATGCTGTGTTTCCAGTCGACACACAAATAAAAAGTCGAACAACTTTGTCGGAATCTGAAGAGAATGCAGATTTTCTCTGTGAAATACCTTCGGGTGTGCCTGGAAATGTCAGTAATATCGACGTAACTGTTATGCACAAATCTAGCGACAATGATTTAACGTCGGGTAATAGTGCGGAATCGATTACCACTGCTTCATTCGACAAATCATCGATACAGCAAGTTGATGTAGAGACCGAGAATTATTGTTTCGCTATATCCAAATCGTCTGTTCCTGAAGTATCGAGGCAAGCGCCTGATGGTGGCAATCCTGTAGAAGAAGTTAAAACAGTAGCGACGAAGCGACAAGATGACGAGGATGTAAAAATAATCAGCGATCAGCTAAAATTCTCAGACACTTAAGACACTCGTAATCCAGGATATATAAATAATTCTTTCTTAAGTACATTTTTCCACAATATGATATAGTTGTAAGTTTTTCGTATAATATATATAATTGTTATAGAAAATTTACAGATATTAATATTTAGGTTTCTGATCTTTGATTGTACTTGATAGTAGTATTGAATTATAGCATTGAAAGTGAGAAATTATATGTGTGTATGTGTGTATGCGCGCGCGTATGCAAAAGTATCAGGAACCTTAATGTTAATGAATATTTTAAATAGTTTTTTATGGAATCATTCTGACATTTCGAGCTGCAACACGTATTAGTATTTTCCTCTTTTTATTTTTTTTTTAGGAACCTTAATATATATATATATATATATATATATATATATATATATATATAT
>NW_022639574.1:235913-274014 GCF_010583005.1 Odontomachus brunneus | reverse complement strand
ATATATATATATATATATATATATATATATATATATATATATATATAAAAACACGTAATTCTAATATAAAACACTGACACTATATTATTATAGGAAATATTTAAACAATTATATTATTTGAAATGTTTATTACATATACAACATGTGGATATTTTTATATAATCTTTGTGCATATATATTTGCGTGTATGTGTATATATAGCGTTTAAAAGGACATCAGTTTACGAAAATGCATTGTATATTCATTAAGAATAAAATAAATCAGATTCTATGTAAAATTTTTTTCACGACAGTAATGACAAATAAATAATAACAGTCAATGAATCAAATGTAAAATTAAAAATTTGTTATATGATATAGTTTCCTATTTTTTCTAGTCTTTCAAGTAACCTGTAAGATATGCCTCTCTTCTTATCCACTGTTTGACTGCGACAGGATGCATAAGCCATATCTTTGCGTCAGTGCCTTCGTGAATATGAATATTCGAGCAATCCCTTATTTTCTATTGGTAGAGTTGTGTAAATATCGTGTAAATTTATTCTAAAACAACTGTTACTATAGTAACCCTAAAAACTTACGCGGAATAACTTGAGATCTTTTTTTTTAAATTTCATTGGTTTTTGAATTTCCTTCATCATGCACGTTCTGCATAAGAAGGTTTTGTTGTTCAAGTGCCAGTAATCGCCCGTTGGTTCTTTACTACACACTTTGCATGTATCCGTGTTGCGGCTGCAACACTTCAAATCGACTCCAAGTTGCATCTTGACTGTGCCACCAAAACTGTGTTGAAACATAATGCTTTTTATTTCCTTATTGACGTACATTCCAGGTCTGCAATAAAACCATTATTACTTCATAGAAATTCTCTCTACTTGTACCTTTTACCCTGGATTTTTGTTAATATCCAAGACTCTTCTTTCGCTAGTAGATGCAAATGGATGTTTTTGCGGCTTGACAAGTTTAGGAAAAGAAATGATGTTGTATTCGGATGGTGACGGATAATCGTCCACGTGAACGACAGGCTTGGCAAACCGAGCTATGCCACTATAGCCCTTTTTACTGAAGCTACAAGGACATGGCTAATGACAAAAAGATCAGATACTTCAATTATACATATTTAATAATAATAATGATTTTGTCAGGATTGGGTAATAACTAGTTAATCAGTTAAAAGAATTAAGCTAAAAAGTTAATAACTTTTATCGTAAATTAAATATTTCAAAATGCATTAACTTTAAGTTATTAACCTTTTTTTATTAACCTTTTTTATGTAAATTAGAATGATTCTTAATTAAGTTAAAATAATAAGTCCTGTTACATTTTTATTTTATTTTAAAATAATTCATCAATACTAGTTAGTTAAATTAATTATATTGTTTATTTCGAGCTGCTTTCAATATAGGAAAAATAGAAAATAATGCCAGCAGAATTTTTTTATCTCTTTGAGCGCCAATATCCTTTTCTTGTATAAAATTTCATATATTCTTGTGTAAAATTTTTGTATAGAATTTTGTAGAATTTTTGTATAGAGCATAGAACAATATTTTCGGTATTTTCTTAAAAAAAGACTACATTTTGTTATTTCATATAAATTTTATTTACGATTAAAAACTTAACTATGCAAAAACATATATTACTTTGTAATTTTTAATTTTAATAAGTTAATTTTAAGGATGTATTATTCACACCTAAAAATAATGAAAAAATTTAAAAAAAAATTAAATATTAATCTATAGAAAGTGTCCTCTCAGATAGTATAGAGAATTCAAAATGAATTAAAAAAGAATTTAGTCATATGTTGTCAATTCTGAGTTCATTTTCAGATGCAAAAAGAATTTTTTTAGTGTTCAGTTTAGGGAAAAAAATTCATCTGAAAATAAACTCAGAATTGGTGATATACAACTGAATTTTTTTTTAATTCTCTGTGCTATCTGGATACTGTTACAATAAACATCCTTAATTACATCCTTAATAGACTTTTAATTTAATTTTTAATTAAATTTATTTTTGTTTATGAAACTTCATTTTAACAAAGGTAATTTTATAAACTATTAACTTTGCATTTAATATAATTTAAAAAAATTAATTTACCCAACCCTTGATTTAATAATAGCTTTCAAAGTTTGTACCTTAATCTTAATCGCATTAAATGATTCCAAGACATTGTAAGTAGCAGGTCCTATGCCTGGATAATCCTCCGAAGCATAATATCTCATAAAAGAACTCATACCCTTCTTGGAAGTATCGCGTGGACATCCGGAACCGAAGCATATTTTCTGCTGTTCCGGCTTTCGTATCACGTATTCAAAATCTGTATCTGAAAAAAGATAACCATATTATTTACTTGCGATCTAAGTTCTCGGAAAATGTATACATAGTGTTTCGACAAGACTACTATTATCGTTATCAATAATAACACGTCATACACGAATCATACACAATATCATATAACAGGCAGCTCTCTTATGAATTTATTTAACAGAATCCTTGCGGAAGTTACTATAGTAACTCTTACATAGACCTAACCTAATTAGTTACATTATATCAAAGATATATTGTGCTCTTGCCGTTTGCAAAATCCACAAATTTTTTCAAATTGAATTTTGTGTCAGAATGTAAGCGGCGCAAATTCACCCAAAAACGTATTTTCTCGTAATAACGCAAATTTATATTAATACCTGCCATACGACGATTTACGATTTTCCTTGGTATATAAATATATACTGATAAAAGAATCGATGCTGTCGTGTTCTCGACTTAAATTTCTAAAAATATCTCGAAGTGATTGTATCCGCGGTGGTGTGCGTCAGCGTGTATGTACACATACGATGGTATGCTACGAAAGCAAAATCATGAGATCGTTTGTAATTTCGCGCGTATCAGCGCCCTCGCGCGAGCACGCCTGCGCAGACGTGACCAACCGCGCAGCGGCAACGGTATTCTGCTCAATATCGTAACTCTGAAAATCTAAAATAATTCTCGCGCGGACACGCGTAATCGTCTCAGCTTCTAAATGCGAGAAATAACTGTTGCCGCGAGTGCACGCGCGTCTAACACATGGTGGACATGCGGTAAAAAACGACGGGTGAGTCTCGGTACAGGAAGCGGCGCGGCGCCGTCACTTGAGCAACATAGTGGCGTCAGTCGCCGCAGGTCGATGGTGTTGTCCGTACCGACGGTCCGTCCGTAGCCGTCCTCGCCGCGCGATGCGTCCACCGACGTGTGTTTCTGCACATGGCCGTGCCGCCCGACGGGCCTCTGCACTGCTCCGCGATTTCTGGCGTCCAGCCACCGGTAAATGCACGTATTCGCATCGGATTTCACCGCCATGTGAGCGGGAAATACGTGTTTTGTCCACGGGAACGTGCGTGGAGTCAATTTTCACGGCATTTCGTGCGCTTTATCGAAAGAAGTCGGCACTTACGGCGGACACCACGGCGCGCTGCATCGTCGCGGTGTTGGCGCCGCGACGCGAACTTGCCGTCTCTACGACGTCGCGAATCTTCTCTCCTTCTTTCTTTCACGTTGTAACACACCTATTTCTCGCGCGATTTTTCTCGGGAAAATTGTTGCCGACACGCGAACGCGGGATAATACTTGCGCGACATTCAAGGACGATGTGAAGCAGCTCCCTATATATATATATATATATATGTATATATATATGTATATAATATGTATATATATGTATCTACAGGGCTACTTCTACTTTTCGCCCTTTGCATGGAGATCTTTCGTACAGCTAAAACATTGCAACCACATCTCGGCTTTGTGATAACATTCAGTAACGTTATTTGGAGAATCCGAAATAAATAGAGTATCGTATTTCTATGCAAAAAATTGTCATCTTTTTTTCCTTTTATTTATGCTATATTTGTGTGCAATACGATTTTTCCCATTAAAATGTACCGTTTGTGCATGTTCTTAAAATAACAAATACAAGTATTATTTTCTTATTAAAATATCTATGTTCATTTTTAATATAGTCTTTTTTCAGGATTGCGTCTACTATTTTTAGAAGAATTATATTATACTTAGCATTCATACCATGACTACATCATCAGAAGATGTTTTGATGCAAGTGGGCCAAGTGCGTTATAAGAAAGGAGATGGCACTTTATATGTGATGAATGAACGAATAGCATGGATGCTTGACAACAAGGATACTGTATCCGTTAGCCATAAATATGCTGATATTAAGTGTGAGGTTTTAAGAAATAATATAAATATTGAATTGATACTTAATAACCAAAGACTATCAACATAGAGAATAGTTTGAATAATATAACTAATAGATTGTGTTTTTCCTTTTCAGTACAAAAGATATCACCAGAGGGAAAGTCAAAGATACAATTACAAGTGGTATTACATGATGGTACATCATCTACATTTCACTTTGTAAATAGACGTGGACAAGAAGCTCAAATCAAAGATCGTGATGATGTGAAAGAATTACTCCAACAGCTATTACCAAAATTTAAGAGAAAAGTTAACAAAGAATTAGAAGAAAAGAATAGGTAAGAAAAATATTACTATGTTTGTCTGATATTATTAATTAACAAAGCACTGCTAAATATCACTAGTTTATAAAGAAAGAACTTTTTTTCACATACATCAAATTATATAATCTATATAATATTTTTTACATTAAATAAAAAATATGCAAACATTTCTTCAGTCATTGAGTTTTTTAGTAATGTAATTTTTATGTTTCAATAAAACTGATTTTTTTAATGTATAGATTATATATATAGAAATATAGATTACTTAATTTAAAATATAGAACCTAGTGATTTTCTGTATTTGGCTATAGTATGTCTCTTAAAAATAAAAAAATATTAGTTTCTATCATGTGCCTAGTTGAGAAAAAATTGTTAACCTTAGTGAGATTTTATAGACAAATATATTATTTGAATGAAGGAACTTCATGGTATGGTAATACTGGATACTATTAGAGCACTTTAACATGAAAAATTTAGAATTAAATAGAATTGCAATTTTTATATGGAATATTTTATATACAACATATTAAATATCAGATAAATATCAAAAAAATTGTGGATAATGAAGAAATTCTGACTTCTTTTTTTTAATTCTATATACAAAAATACATAAAAGACATTAGAAATTCCATGTCACTGATTAAATTACATTGTTTTACATAAAAATTATATCTTTGATCTAAACTGACGATTCTAGTTCAATTTATACTTATTACAAATATAACAATTAAAATAAAAGATTAGTTTTTATAATTTCCATAATATAGTAAACAACAATCAAAAGAGAATTCGTAAAAACCAATTCTTTAAAAATTATTTTTTAAATTTAAATTAATATGTATAATAATTTTGTAAAAGTTTTTAAATCTTTTTTTTTTTACTTTTTGTAGAAGGATAGACTTCAAATTTACTCTTTGAATTGACTTCTTTTGTAACTATCTTTATTTTGATAACATTGAAAATCATCTAATAGTATAACATTTATAAGGAGTTTTGTTAGCTTTTTGGATAATATGAAACGTAAAAATTAAAAGATTATAATACAGATATATTTTGTTATATTTTCATATGTCATACTATTATTTGCAAGAATAAAATATACTCTACATTTTTTTAACTAAGGCTTAGTAATTTTGTTCACTTCTATTTTCTACTTTAACATATAAACATGAAAAGAAAAAATTCAAATTGAAAGATATAAACTATAATGTAAAATTTGTTGATTAGTATATTTGAATATAGTAAGCCAACTTGTTAATCGCAAATGTTTATTTTAGGACTCTGCAAGAACATCCTGGTCTGCTTCAACTGTATCGTGATCTGGTTATTACACAAGTTATATCATCAGAGGAATTTTGGTCGCAATATGCTGCAGAATATACACAAGCCAAAAAAAGCCAACGCCAAGAAATAGGTGTGAACAGCGCTTTCCTGGTAAGGCATCCTTTATTTTCTCAGATCTTTGCACCATATTTTTATATGAATTATTATATAGTTACGACTACAGTTAACGAACATCCCGATTTTCTTAGGCGGATATTAAACCACAAACCGATGGTTGCAATGGATTAAAATACAACTTAACTGTCGACGTAATAGAATGTATATTTAAGACATACCCAGCCGTTAAAAGGAAACATCAGGAAAATGTGCCTCACAAAATGTCAGAATCTGATTTCTGGACAAAATTCTTTCAGTCACATTATTTTCACAGAGATCGTATCAATGCTGGGACCAAGGATCTTTTTACCGAATGTGCCAAAATAGATGATCAAGAACTTAAAAAGGACTTGCAATCTGGAATAAACGATCCTTTGCTGGATATCACTTCTTTCGAGGATCAATCGTTAGATGAGAATTACGGGAGTGGATGTAGTAAATCTGACAAGACGTCAGGGAATATCGTTCACCAGAGTATGATCAAGAGATTCAACCAACATAGCATAATGGTTTTGAAAGCGAGCACTGCCAAACAGTCTATGCAAATTAATCAGCCACAGTTAAACGGATCTACACCGTCTGCAAGCAAAGTCCCAAATGATCAACCAGATAACGGACCAAAGGCTAAAAAGGTATAGTTATATAAATACTTTAGCTTCATGCATTTATAATCCGCAATAATATGCCCAAGCATGATCATATCTAACATATTCAAGTATTCTTTACAGCTTAGAATACAGGAAAAGATAATTTATGATGATCTCGACACAAGCTGTGACACAAACATAAGTAATGGAGCACCACTAAAACTGACACACATAGATAGATATTTGCATGGGCCTGTACCAGGGTACGGAAGTACAGAGCCAACTTCTGAAGAACTACTCCTTACATTAAGTCATTTGAAGAAGGAATCTTCCGGATGGGTATTCGGTAACACGTTACCACGGCAAGCAGCGACGTCCTTAGTCAGTCCAGCCGCAGCAGTGTCGGCTTTAGGTGAATTAACACCTGGCGGATCCTTAATGAAAGGTTTCCGAGAGGAAAGTCTCGGACGTAAGTAAATTATTTTTGATACAAGTAGGAGATGAAACTAGTAACTTGTTGTCTTTTATACCACTCATGTGTCTCTTGTGTATAGAATTGCTTAAACGAATATTACAGAATTAATACCAAAGGATTTGGAGAAGGATTTACGTAATATATATGTATGCACGTGCGAGCTGTTGAGGCACTTTTGGCGGAGTTTCCCTCCAACGACGCCGCAACTTGAAGAGAAAGCGATTAGAATGCACGAAGCTTTACATAGATTTCATTCTGCTAAACTTAAACCTTTCGAGGTAAGTACTGTGTATATATCTGTCGAACATACATTTACTAATTTTTTGCGGATTTCATACAATATACAATATTTCATACAGTAGTATAAATAATAATAGTATGTGAATCTCATTTTTAGGATCGCGTGCAGAGAGAATTTTCTGCGATTAGTCAACACTTAACAAGTCATCTTAATCAATTACTGAATACTGCGTACAGAAAGTTTGCAGTATGGCAACAGCGAAAAATACAAATGAGGTAGCCGTTCGTTAAAATCTTTTAATAGCAAAGACGTAAATAAAGCAGAGCAATATTGATCATCCCTACGCATACTGCATTTTGTAACGTTACCGTAATTAGATGTTAATATAAATGTATTTTACAAAAAAGGCGAAACCAAAGCTACGTCAGGTCATACGTCCTGTGCTGCCACCATATATCGTTTATTTATTATTATTACTTGTAGCTGCTTGTAACTGTTTCCGAACTACTTTTGCAAATTTATCATCCGGATTCAATCGCGACCGATTAAAATGTCAATTTAAAACCGTGGTACATGTAGTTAATAGCTTATTTATTTGTAGCTAAGCTATATGTAATATATTTGAGTGTATGAGAGTGCGTTTATTGAGGACGCACAAATATTTTCAAGATATCTCTTTACACTTCGAGAAGAAATAATGGGTTTGTAAAATCTTGCGAAAAAAAAAGAAAAGTAAAAAACGATATAGTAAAAGTAAAAACGATATAGTTGCATATAATTACCTAATGTTTGTAATATGCGACTATTTTGAGTTTAATATGTCATAACGAGAGAAGGTGAGCGACTGGAAATATTGTACGATATCAAAATAACTGTGATACCGCCACTGTACAGTCAAGCTTGTTAATATATATTTCTTCGTCTCGAGAACGCCTTCATGATGACGATCTACTTCAATTATGTCATTTTGTTGATGAAGAGAATCACTTGTGATTCCTTCGTTCGTTTTCATCTTTTTTTATTGTTTGCTTTCGCGATAAATATAGATTGAAATATCAGTCCTCTTCGTGCGCGATCAAATCGATTTACTCTGTAAATTCGAGAGAATCTCTAAGTACGTCTCCGGGATCTTTGAGAAGATTTCCCGTCCTCCTACTATTTATTTAATAAGGACAGTGGCATCGGTATACTTTGTATGATATCTGCGATACACTCAACTAAGTGTCTTAATTGTTGAATCCTATTTTCCCTTGTGCTCTGCTGAGTAAGGCGATCTGCAAGTTTTCATAAACTGCCTACTCAGACTCTACTGTAGCAATAATTTGACAGTTTTAGAGATAGATAGTACCTATTTCAATTAGTAACGCGCGACTCGCTCGTTACGCTATTATAATTCTTATGATCATTGCTAGGGTATAATAATTATAAATATATTCTTACATTATGATTATATAAATATATATATATATATATGTATGTACATATATATATACAATAAATGTTATCATTGTGATCACGATTCTTAATATCGACTCAATCTTCATTGTCTTTCTCGCTCGAATAAATCATTCTATATCTATTTACTTATAAAACAAGAACTTCGGAACGAAAATTTCGACGTGAACTTCGCGGAACGATGAAGTGCGAATTCGATTTAACAATCAACAGGTTGCAGTTGAACTTCGTATCTACTTCTATTCTTCATAAAAGTAGCTTATTTTCCGTCACTAAACCAAACGCGTATAAAACCGTGAAATACGACATATCGGCGACTATTTCCTCGCAGAGTATCTTTTCTTTGATAAACGTACAGTGCGAGCGTGTGAAATTTACGGACAGATGCATGAAGAAATCTTACTCAATTGTGATTCAAATATCCCGCGAATCCGGTATATGAGTGATGGTGTGTGCGCGATGTGATTAGCGTGTGTGTGTGCGTGTGTGGTACGAGCGATGTTTGTGCGATTTACCAAAGCAGACGGAAGATGGCATGGTCTATTGTTGACCGGGATCAAAATGGCGGCCTGTAATGGGCAATGCGGGGCGACATTGTGCACGGCGCGCACAAACGCGACCACGACAATATAAATAAATGATCCCGATGCGTGAGATCGAGCCGTCGCGACGTGTGTACGTGTCTCGGGTGGTGTAGGCGGCGGTCGGCCGCGCGGTAATGCTCGCCGCTTCGCTTGCCGATCATGTGAGCGCAGCAGCTCGCAGCTCGGTGGTGGTGGTGCTGCTGCTGCTGCTGGTGCCGCCCGCGTGTCGCGCGTTCACTGCGTTCCTTATATTCGTGTAGCCATATTTACAGTGCTATCCATCGCGGCGACCTCGCGTATCACCCGGCGGCTTCCTGACGAGCAGTGCGACACTTTGCATCGCCGTCGTCGCTCGGCCGGACCGTGCACGGCGCGTATATCAAGAGTTGCGTGCTCCCAAACGAGATCAGCGTTGTCGTTTTCGTAGCCGCGAAGCGACGAGTATCATTCACGCACCTAGTGTGGAACGTTAGTCGCCCGGCTATCTTCTCATCGGACACCTGCGTGCAACAACCGTGTTGATCATCATGCTTAGCGACTGAGAAACAGCAGTGTCACGACCTTGGCACGCCGAAAGAAAGAGAGAGAGAAAAACGCACACAGAGAAAGAGAGAGAGAGAGACGACGCTTCATCGCCGGGCACGTCTGGATCTCGCTGACGAGCACGTCCGTCCGCTGCTTGCAGCGTTCGCGTATCGTCGCATCGTTGTGCTTCGCCGCGGATTTTGTGCAAAACGTAAGCGAACTGAAAAGTTTTGTACATTATATCTGTTCGTATATGATCGAATGTCCTCCCGTTGGTACAAAATCATACCTCGGGATTGCAAACAAGACACACTGACTGCACGGTCGTTTTGTGGTTGTCGATGGGAACGCAAGAGCAGAAGAGATTGTCACAGTGACTGCAGCGTAATCTATATTCTGTTTATTTTCTTGGTGTCTCTATTCAATTTTAGACACAATCTTATTGCTTGTGTCATGTGGACCACTTTGTGGGGCATAGCAGTCTATTATAAACATTTCTAGTTTGCTGCTTGTAATTATATTGGAACTATTAAAACTATTAAATTATACATATATATGTGTATATATATGAATCATTAGATACATATAATTAATACAAGTATTATAAGTTTGTTTTCTATTGCTGAACTGATTGCACTAGTTTAAAAAGTGTATACTGAAGCATTCTTTGGTTATATTCCAATATTTACTGCCAGGACTGAAAATCTATATAAAAATCTGTTCATGTTATATCAGAGTTAAATAAATAAATTTTTCTTAACTAAATTAAGTTTGAAGTCAATGACTTATAAAATTAATTTAGTTAAATTAGAAATATATAAACATTAACTTAAAAATATATAAACAAAACCTAACCTGATTAAAAGTTTAATTTAAATTAACTTATTAAAGTTAAAAGTTAATTATGCAAAGCACAATATATATCTATTTTTTAAATAGATATTTTTTTGCATTGTTAACTTTTTAGTTGTAAAATAAATCTATATGAAATAATGAAAAGGTAGTCTTTTATAAGAAAGTATCAACTATTTTGTATTCAGGATTCCATACAAGAAAAGCACACTGATATTCAGACAAAATCAAATTCTGTTGACTTTGTTTTTAATTTCTTTTATTTTATTTGTAAGCAACTGGAATGATTTTAATATTGATGAATTACTTTAACTTATATACAAAAAAAGGTTAATTTTTAAATTAAAAGTTCATAAAGTTAATGCATTTTGAAACAAGTAGTTTAAATTAAATATTTGCTCACATTTAGAATCAACTAAGTTCAACATTTTTAAATTTTAACTGATTAACTAGTTATTACCCAATCCCCTAACATATACTATAGATAGATTTTCAACAATGATAGTGAATATTGAAACACAACCAAGAAATGCTTCATTTCTTGAACTAGTGCAGCCAGTCCTGCAATAAAAAACAAACCTATAAATATAAATGTATATGCACCATGGTGTTTGTCAATAGAGTTCCACTATAACCACAAGGGAGAACATTGTTTATTATTTAGTATATGATAGAAATAAGTTGTGTGTTAAACTTCATAATATTTTTCAGAGAAGAATGGAGATCCTACATTGTCATACAACTAGTCCTAATTGTGGGTTGTACTTTTTATGACTACACTCACTGGAAGTGTTATCAGTGTTTATGACTTCGCACAAGAGTTTGAATATATAGACATACCGAAGTTGTGATAAATAAAACTATGTTATGAGTATCTCGAGATGTACCTATGACACTGTGAACAGAGAGAATCTGCTGAACCTGTACCAAGCAAGGCACTGTGGTGCCAAGCTTGGGTAATGGATCCCGTTGGTTCATGGTATGCATCATATAATCGCCTCACTGCCAATAGCAGCAGTAACAGCAGCAACAGTAGCAGCAGCAATAACAGCGGTACATTTCAAACAACATCGACTACAACAGGCGACTTTGTGTCTCATCATTTAGCAACGGCTCCTACGCAAGTTCCATCGACAACGGCGTCGCAGTTACTTTTACAAGCGGCCCATACAACGGTAACTCTGGCGGGTCAACCGTCTCCTTTTAACCCGGGAGGGTTCCTACCTCCATCTCCCGTGGGTTACGACGTCTTCTCTCCTTTGTTCCATCATCCTAACTCCAAGCAAGCGCATTATGTCACCCAGCATAGGCAAGTTTTGGCTCAAGCGCAAGCGGTATCGGCGACGAAGCAGAACACCGCAACCGAGCCCGATATTCCCGTGTTGAGGGAAAACTACAGCTCGGCGCATCAAGCCACGTTCTTCGAGCAGCAAGCTGCGTCAACATCACCTACGACATCGACATTGGCCTGGACGCATCAGAATAATACACAACTTCCCAGCCCTTTTGGCATCTTACCGCACGAAAGCGTTGTACCTTCATCTCCGGGCCCACCTTCCACGAAGCCTAACAGCACCGGTTATGAGAACAATTTCAACGCTCATTTTAACACGACGCAAACTATAAATAACATTAACTCTCATTTAAGCAGCCCGTCCGCGTGCGGTGCCGATTTCAAGGCGTCCGGCTGTCCCGATGCAAAGAAGTCAGTCAATGTAAGACCCCAGTCGCCTAATATTGTTAACATAAAACCATCAGTTTCCACGTCGCAAGTCAGTAGCAGCCAAACGTTTTTTCAGCAAGTTCCGACGACTTTCACATCTGACACCCTGACGAATAGTTATACAGCGGGCAATGGAAATCAGTCGTCCGGTAATGGAAAAGTGCAATCGTCTCTTCAGCATCAGCAATCGTGCATCGTATCAACACCAAACAACACCTCGGGCAAAGAATATAGGATACCGCAACCGCCTTCTAGATCGAACGCGTCGGCGACGATCTTCTTGAACAATTCCGTACGGCCTGGCGCGTCGCAAGTTCCGGATAAACAAGGAACACGCAATTTCGCGTCGCCACCTAATAAAACCACCGCAGCCACGCAACAGAATATCCAGACTAAAGCGCAGACAAAGATATATCCGGAATTGGGCAGCCATGTCGAGCATCGAAGGAACGAGCCACAGGGACATGATAACAGCCAATCGTCTCCGATTAGCTTCTCCATTATGGACAGCCGTGGTTTGAATTATGCCGCGAATAATACCGCGAATTGCAACAGTAACGGCAAGCTTACGAGCAATCAAAGGACGTCATCTAACAGCAACTTACAGTCTCATCCCCAGCAACAACAACAGCAACAGCAAACGTTTCATGTATTAAATCAACAGCAACAACAACAACAGCAGCAGCAGCAGCAGCAGACTACGTCTTATAGACATTATCTGACGGGATCAACGAGCGACACGGAATATCATCATACGGGCAGATCAAAGTCCGCGACTTCGACGGATTCTGCGTACTCTTCTAACACTTCGACTCAAAATGGTCCTGACTGCAGCGTCGTCGTTCCACGGCGACCGAGTCCTCTGCAAGCTCATTCGCAAGCCAGTCCATTGGGTCATGTCCCGAGTCCGGCGTATCCTATGTACAACAGTCCAATGGCGACAATGTCATCACCTTCACCGCTTCAACAGCACGCTGAAAACAACAGTAACCAATGTGCCAGTGGTGCGCCATACAAAGCCGGAGTTCAACAACAAGTCACCCCACCGTCACCTTTGGATGTTACCGTTCCCAGACCGGCATCGCAAGGACAGGTCGCGTACTCGTCAGTGATCACTCGAGCACTGGGCACCACGGAGAACAAAGCTACATACAATACAGAGAGTAAAACTTACGATAGACAGCAGCAGCAACAACAGCAGCAAGATTTTGCACAGGCGCAAAAACAACAAGTTTGTTGGGAAACCGATAATCGGCAAACGAATAGCAACAGGAAATTTGTCACTGTATATACCGGCGCGAACACCGATATGAACGCGCAGAATTTACCGGTTCAACAACAAGTACAAAGGCTTGTGAATGTGTCAGACAGACAGCAACCGTATTTTGAGACTAATCAAGTAGCGTTGCAAGACTTGAGCAGTTGTAGAGGAGATCCTATGAGTATTGTGAAAAATTTGCAGACGCTACAAGCTCCTTGTCAAGTGCAGCAGCACGTCACTGTTACTACGCCGACTGGTACGGCGGAACAACAGAAACAAGCCGAGGAACGGCGCAAAGCCGACAATGCTAATAAAAAAAGAAAGAGTTTGGAAAAGAGTGGACACGGTACGCCGCTGAATGAGCTCACGGGTACTACGACGATGACAGAGTATCTCAGTAGAATACCTCCGCCGGCTCATCACAATACGAATCAACAGCAACAAAACGGTTACTTCGATTTTGAGCGATGGAACTTGCCGCACCCGCCAGCCAAGATGTTTCCTACCGCATCGGGTGCCTTCAGTTCTCAATCGTCGTTGCATCACACGAGCAACTTCGTCGGCACTCCAGCTCATCAACATCAGTCGTTAATGGTGTCGCATCATCATGCACCACCGCCTATCCCATATTTTCCAACTTTTCATATTCCAGCGGGCCATCATCCGCATCATCCGCACGAGTTTCAGTCTTCGGTCGACATAACGCCGATAGGATTCAGCGAAAACGCCGCAAATCAAAATGCTAATTACAATCAAGAAGTCAGAAATGACCAGCCTAAAGTAATTGTTCCTAATATCGAGGAAGAGTTAGGTTTCCTTCAGCAAGATCAGCAGCTGATATCGGCCATGAATCAAATAAACAAAGATTTCAAACGACCCAGCAAGAATAATAATATAGGATTCATGACGAGTTATTTGAAATTTCTGCAAGGTGAAAGGGACCCTTCGCCGCCACCTGCTATACGTGGCGGCAGGAAAGCAACGTGGAACAGGTCAAAACCATACATACCAGTTGAGCCGAGTAAACCCGCGGAAGCTTCAACGAACGGTGAAATTGTTAAACCTCCAGAAAAACCGACCTCAGTTAAGGAGACACCGACGATAGATTACGCTAATGATCCTAGGTATTTTCCGTTGCCAAAGGAAAGAAAGAAACAAAATTTCGATTCGAGTGACGACGGATTTACCAGTGACGATGATTTCCTATTTCCACCAAAAAAAACTGAGAAAAAGGTGCAGAGCACAAATAACACAACTAATGCCGAGATTGTCACCACTAAGCCAGAAACCCAAAAATCTAAGAAAGGTAGACCCATTAAACCTGGTGGACCTACGGATAGGAAAAGAAGAGCGGCTGCGGCGGCAGCGGAAGCGGCCGCGAATGGTCCTAGCGACAAAAAGATATCGAAGAAGATGGAAGAAGGTAATATAAATATACTTTCAGAACATGCGTAAGTTTTATTAAATCAGCAATGTATAACTAAAAATGAGTATGTATTTTTTTATGCAGTGGATCCTTTATTTCTTCCTCCGAGACGCGAGACCTCGAGAAGAAAAGCGAAAGAAAAAACTTCGGTGAAACAATTTTTGGACCGACAACAGGGTATAGACTATTTCGACAATGACGAGGAACAGGCCGACTCTGACTCCGATCCAGCGTGGACGCCTGCCGTAAAATTGGCCGGGGACGAAGAAGAGAAAAGGAAAAAGCGTGCGAGGCCAGTCATTACGAAAAAGATTAGGAAGATTTTGGAAGAGGACGGATATTCTTCTGGGGAAGTCGTTGTTACGAAAAAATCAACTAGAAAGAAGCACGAGATGTCTTCAAAAAATTCTAATAGTTCTGGCAAAATTTCTTGTAAAATTGACGAAAAATTGATTGCATCAGTTAGTGACGAGGATATCGACATCTCGCCATTTAAGGTAAGTTATATATTAATTAAAATATCTTTTCTATAAAATACATACACATGGGGTATCTAATGCAGTATCCAATCTTTTTCCTACCTAAACGGCAAAGAACAAGCATCAGTTTTGGGATCAACAAGCCCACCACCAGTTTTAATTCATAAGATATGGTTGGAGGCAATATATTGAGTGAGTTTTGTAGTAATAGACTATCTGGTGCAACGTGTACGTCCATTCGTGTGCAGATAGAACTGAACGAAAAAGTTCTTTACTATTTTATAAACAATCACAGTAATTATTGATGTGTTAATTAAAGAAAATTAGCAAGCACGCATAATAGAATGAATTCTTTGTTCAAATCCAATATGTCTGAATCTTTTGACAATCTCTGTGCAACGGCAGGCTATGCATAATACTGGACAATCGAAGTATGTATTATTATTATAATATTGTCCAGCATTACGTATCGTCCGTTATTGCCATCTTGGATGAGGCTTTGGCTAACGAACTCGTTCCATCGCATTACAATGCTCACTTGCGCATAAATTCTCTATCATTAATGTCTCAAAAATTATTGTGATTATTTACAGAATAAGACTTTTGTCATTGTGATGAGTTCATTTTGATGATTTCAGTTTGATGAGTTCTATCTGCATATGAGAAAACGTATGCGTTACGCCACAGCTTATACGTATTACAAAATTTACTCAGGATATTGCCTCGGATCATATCTTATAAATCTATATATCATATCTTATGAATTAGAACTGACTCAATGATAGGTTTGCTAGGGCCAGAACTGGTGCTCGTTCCCTGCTGTTTAAGTAGAAAAAGGGTTGAGCGTTGATTGAGGGCAGTTGGCTTTTCCGAAGCCCGAGTAGTTAAGGAGGTTTTTTTTGGTCGGGGACCTACACTTCTTTTGAAGGAGTACGAGCCTGGGCTAATGACCATCTTAACAAGAGGAATGTACAATAGACAATATCACTCAGTGTGATAAGTAGAATTCCTAAGGAGGTTGCCCTTCTCCCTAAATTGCTATTATGATATATTTATTCTTACGAATAAAAACATCATGATGATTACATATGTATATTCTTGTACATGCAGCTTTCGGTAGGCAACTCGGAGGATGTGGTAATCTTCAATTTCATTCTAATTAAAATTCATAAGAAAATAGCATACATAAATTTCTTTAAAAGAGATTAATATATCTGTCCGATTAATAAAATATAACATCGGATAAAAATTAAAAATAGAAAGTAATGATATTTTTTATACCTTTCAGTCTGGCGAATTTGTCGTAATCAAAACGGATTTGGGCGAAGAATATCCTCCTCTCTGGAGAATAGATGGCAAAACATTACTTCAAAAGTACGAACCATTCAAATCCAACGGGAAAACTTTATATAGAAATATATCCACGGTAAGTCTAATCAAATTAGAAAAGATAAAAAAATAGAAAAACGATATAGTTCGGTATATATCATCACTTTTATTGTTTTACAGTATTCTGGATGGGCTCCGCAAAATCGTCACATATATCAGCAAGTACCAGTGAAATTTTTACAGCAGGGCAAAATAGAAACTATTGTGGAATTTTTGAGAGATGAGATGATTATCGATGACAGGTAAATATTTGTGCAACAATATATTTCAAATCTCTTGATGAATTTTATAAAGTTTTGCAACTTTAATTTCTGCCCTACTGCAGCGAAAACATTGATAAGTCTATGAAAGATACTGAGAAATATCAAGACAATTTCGAAGTATATATACAGACTTTGATCTCGCAAGCTTTGGACTCTAATTTTCTCACTGAAATTTTTCAGGAACAAGGTAAAATAACATAATTGAATATAATACTCTTAGATGATGTGCATCACGATATTATATATACTTATATTCTTACTTTTTAGACGATTATTTCCTGTCAAATGTCAAGACTGTCGATGACGTAACAGACGAGAGGAAACGTCGTCTCCTGTCCACAACAAAATGGAAACCGAATATCGTAACGGCGATATCGACATGGCCGTGTCTTAACGTGCTTAAAGAAATACCGTCGTCGGAATATAAAGGAAAATCATGTGCTGGTTGTCAGCAGACGAGAATCTATGCGAGAGTTTTACTTTATGGACAACCATATAATAGCACTACATTGGAAGGCTCGCCACCTGATCCAAGAATATCTTGTGAAAAAGTATAGCGAAATTATGATCTGATAAAATCTAACGAAGTCTAATAAGCTTTACTTATTCTCATTTCGCTTTTAGGACTTTCTACTGTGTCGCATTTGCCAAGCGAAGATAACTTTATACAATAAAGTTGCTCATCAAAAGTATCTGATGTTTCTGGAGTGCGCAGGAAGAGTGACGGAAAAGAGGGTAGCGGACCCACATAAGGACACTACAATAATATTAAATGAATTATTAGCAGACGAAGCATGGTTGAATCAGGTAAGTACATTTTATTATTGTTTTAAATAATAATAATAATAAGAATATATTAAACTAAGACGAATCTTTTGTTAGCTTTTCAAGGAAGTGAGAAGCATTTGGGCTGAGATAGATAGCATGGAGCAACAAACTAAAACGAAAGCCAAGTCGAAAGCAACATTGTCATCATCAGTAGTTGCAAGTGCTTCTAACGTACTTACGCCTAAGGAGACTGCTAATACTTCTGATTCACAGGTGCCTATACATAATACCGAGAAAAATCCCCAAATATCCTGCGACATGCAGGTGAGCAACGTATCGTCTTAGTGGTGTTATAACAACTATTTACGTTTGATACAAAGTGTACCAAATACATTCGTACGAGTCCATTGATACATTTGATGCTTGGACGTTTGCGTACCCATCTCGATACAAATCAAATGGATATTTCATTATGCGTGTGCAGTGGAAAGATTTACTGTAAAAATATATACTGTATGTATGTGCGTTTGTGTATATGAAGAAGAGCGTGTGTGAATGAAGAAAAAACGATCAAACTAAGAATGTAATCGAGAGACTATAATTGTAGAAATAAGCCATGTTATGGCGTGTAACGTATATGTACACACACACACACACACACACACACACACACACACATACATAGAGGTATATTATACACATACAATACTATATATAGTTATATATATATGTATGTATGTATATATATACATATTGTATATACATATACATTGCATATAATTAGATAAGTACAGGGAAGGTCCACATGCAAGCAGGCTGAGCATATGTAACATATTCATATTTGATATAGAAATTAGTTTTAGCCGAAATTTTGCCATTATAATAGCATAATGATGATAGCATAATAACAATAATGAAAGCCGATGTGAATATAGACACTTAGAGTTTAGGTCTTTGTATCGTGATAATCTTATATGTAATGTTAAGCTCCAATGTGGCGAGATCTGAAATATGTTGAAATATTACGGTGATATGACGTATTAAGCGTCACTACTTTCTGTATCATATTTACATCACATTTTATCAAATCGCGAAATTTATATTCTACATAGTGAGTAGAAGAGCATTACATTATTTTTCTGAGTATTCTTTGTATTTTTTGCAACTATAATTATTTGACAGGGCAATTTCCAGAATTTGTATATTGTTTAGAATAATTTGATAAAGTTTACGTCAATTGCTTACTATAAATTTTGTCTTATGTGCGTGTGTGTATATGTGTGAGTGTGCAGGTGCACAATTACGCGAGGTATAAGAACAACAAATACTATTCGCTATAAAAATGTAGTAAGAATTCAGCTCATGTTATTTCGAAACAAGGCTCTATGGTAAATGCAATATTTTTGAAACGTTTTCCATAAATTGCGAGATTTAATATATTTACATATAAAAATATTTCTAACATATATGTTTCGTGTATTCGGTACATTACTAATGCGTCATATTTCCGCATTAGTCATTCGCATTGATATATTTGAGTAAGTATTTCTTCCAGTGCAACGTAATAATAATAAATATGTAAATTCTTCCATATTAAGGCGACTTATGTATAGATAAATTCACATGCATTATTCTCTTCTGGTAACTCAGTTTGGTAATTTCTAAAAATCTATGATATCTAAAATTTGTCGCAATATAACGCGCACAGTTATATTTCGTTAATTTTGTTCCCTCAGTATCGAAGTCATGTTCATTTAAAAATTTGCAAATCTGGAGTATAGAAATGTATATGAGTGATAGATTATTTGTGAAAATAATCATCATTATTGTCGATTTATGTGTGTGACAACCGTATGACAATATTATTAATAGTTTCTTAAGAGGAAAGACTAATATCTCCTATTAGCCTTTTCTCTTAACTTTTGATTGAATATCAGTCGAGCCTCAACATTAAATCATTAATAGTTTCTTTGTACATGAGGAATACACATCGAAGTAATTTTTAAGTAACAAAGAACAAAACGAAATACTATTCACTTTAGAAAAACACAACTATTTTTTTGTGTCTCTACCGATCGATATTTATTCACAGAATATTCTCAAATATCGAAGCTTGACCATGTTCGACATAAAGTATGGAAAAAAGAAATATTATATCCGCGTTGTGTTGTACGTTTAAGATTGTTTTCACGGATTCTTTCCAATAGCCGATAAGTAGTTTACGATAGCGTGATATACATTAATAATTTTACTGTACATTAAATATCATTGCGTTACTTTACGTGACATTTGTGCTTACTATAAATCTAATTATTGCTATTATATATCATTATTGTCGTCACTATTACTGATATCATTGTTTAAAGCTTGAACTGTTTAAGTTTTCGATCTGTTTCCAGATTTATAAAGAAAAGAAGGAATATTCTCTAAAAGAGCGGAACGGTGATAAGCGTGTGTGGCGCGAATGTATTTTTCGAAGATGATGTATCAAATTATATTTGTAAATTGTAAAAATATAATAGCGAACGAAGAGAAAATGGTTGGCGCGTGCCGACCGGCGAACAAAAGAGAGCTTTAGGCACCTTTCTGATATTTCGATAAGTCGAAATTCACGTATTAACATCGATCATATGAACGATCGATTGTGTAATACATTATTGAATGGTCTATTGATGACGGAGCTAAATATGCGGGCATTTGGACACTGGCGTATAGTAAACGAATAAAGGAAAGTACGCAGCTACGGAAAATTTTGTTTTCAGCGAATGTGCCATGCAATAGTTCATATCTGATGTAATTCGTACCACATGCGACAATTCGACCCGCCGCAAAAAATCGATCGCGAGTGAATTGGATCGGATTCTCTTCCATAAAGTCGCATTGTCGCGCGTGGTACTCACTTAATATACATACAGTTATTGTCAATATTATAAAACGAGACTATTAATATTGTTATATTGTAGTTTCTTTTTTCTTTTTCCTTTTGGAACTCCGAGGATGTAGTTTATCTGCTCGATTGTAAATTACTTAGCGCTTCTCCCAATAATTCTTTGCGCGCGACTCCACTACACGATGAATTATTATTAATCGTAGTGGGAAATTGCAGTATTTTCTGTTATCGCGATCAAGAAAAACAAAGGTATGATCAAAATATAAATATTATATTATAGTGAAATATTACTCGCGTAATTTATGTTTTTATTAACCATTTTTCAATAAAACTGGAGAAATCTATGAAACTTTGTGTATTGTGACTCATCATTTCTTTAAAGCAGTAAAGAAATGTAACTAATCGAGAGTTGAAAACAAAATTCCGAAAAAGACATCTAACGATTTTAAAGCGAATATAGATATGTAAATAACTCGGTTTTTTTACTTTAAATTTTCATGCTATATCTTGAATAGATTACTTCTCAAACGATGTCATATCGTAATTATGTTCTTCATATTGTAATTTATACAAAGTGTCCCAGACTCTTCTCTGCATATTTTGTGGGAACGTAGAATAGGTTGAAGTAAACATAAAAATCCTATACCGTTTTGCGATATTCGCAATAATAACTGAACAATTAATTGTGAAAGATTAAGAAAAAGCGTGCTGAATGGTAGAAAACGGAGCGCTTGAGTCACAGCCCAGTAATATAGCGTGCGGATGTAGGCGCGATTGGAAGAACAATGTACCATTGCCTTTGCTATGTTAATTTACGTCATATTATTGATTGTTAGAGTAAAAGGAGAGTGCACGGAGTATTTTACAAATTTGTTTAATCGATTGCAAATGTTACTTTATGGATATATGTTTTGATTTTAACCTATTTTGCAAGAATTTATGTATGCATTTTCTCGCTTCTGACGTCATTAAAATGAAATAAACAATGCAAAAGGCCAGGAGCCTTAATTTTTTACAATTTCTCGATTATTATTGTGAATATCGCAAAATGGTGTAGGACTTTTATATTTACCTCAACCCGTTCTATCCTTACGAAAAAATATGAAAAAACCCTCAATTTTGGGTATAAACACCCAAAAATTGGGGATGAACACCTAAATTTATGTTAACACCCAAAATTGAGGATTTTTTCGTATCTTTTTCGTAAGGGTACGTTCTCACAAAGGAGGAGAACAAAGGAGAAGAGTCTATAATATAATTCTGAGCAACGTTTTCTTTTTTTATTATTTTGACGACCATTTATATTACAAGCAATTGCTTTATCTTGTCTTTTTAATAAAAATGTATCATTTTATATTACACTTGTTTATATCGTACGGTATGATTTATTAATTCTTTTTTGAGTGTAGAAAAGTGTAGAGGAGTGCGTTATCTTTGCGCTCTATAATAATTGAGGTTGCTGTGTTAGGAAACAACAGGAGTCAACCAATTGAAAGCACTATTTAAAAATCCCTCCAAATGCAACAAAATGTTTAAATCACGAAGTAAAGCTGGTATTCATAGTCGGATCTTATATTTAAGAATGTCTTAAGTTTATTTTAAGATTATGTATGGATCATTTTATTGGTTATTGAATATTTGAAGATGAACTTAAGGCCGGTATTCATAGTCCGATCTTATATTTAAAATCATCTTAAGTACTGTCTTAAGATGTCATGAACCAATCACAAAGCCGTATTCGCATCTTAAGACATTACTTAAGACGGTCTTGAAATAAGATTCGACTATGAATACCGGCCTAAGATACTTAAGGTCTGGGTCCTTATTCTTGAAATAAGGCATTTTTTCGTTTCGTGACCACGGTAGCATTTGTTTGATTAGTTTGGTCCATTTAATGTTCACAACGCCTCGAGCAATAAAGATAAATGACGTCCACGGCGTTGCGAGCGTTAAGTGGACCAAATTACGAACCAAACGCTACCATGGTCACGAAACGAAAAAACGCCTATAGACTTGGTTTACATCGTGTACTTGATACTAAATAGTAACTTTCTATTAGATAATCTTAATATCGATGATATATATAAACAACAATATATTAAACCAAATATATAAACCAGTAAATCCAATCTTTCTTTTATTGATGCCTTCGACAGACCTTCTCGGTGTTCATTACCCTTGTAGTCTGTTGATTTTAGTTTCTTTCAACAAACACAGGATATGTTACCTATATTCGCATATGTCACAATTTTATTATTGTAATTTGAGATTTATTATTGTGATTTCAGAAATGGAAAATATCGAGGATCAATCCAGTAGCGTTACTTTGATAAGAGCAAGATGAAAAATCATATATTGGAAATGAAAAATGCAACAGCCGTGACAAATCACGGAGTAATAAATATATAAATATATAAACACTAAGAAATATCAAAAGAAGAATAGGTATTATAAATATGTTTATAAATTTATTTCTCTTTTTCCTATTAATTCCGATAACGAATGATGTACATCAAGGCTCACACTTTGGTAATTTTATCCTGCAGGAGATTGTTCTCTGACTATAAATGTTCTGCAAGCACATGGTTTGCTGCGAAGCTGAAACAAGAAAATGAATTAAAGGAAAGAATCGGTCCAACAATATTCGCAGTCACAGACAATATGTAGATAATTAATCTTTTATTATATGTATACATATATATATATATATATATATATATATATATATATATATATAAATTTTAACTACATATCTGATATTTGTTTATCATCCATTTATTTATTCTGCTATTTTCCTTGTGTAAACTTGTCTTTAATCTTGCATAGACTTCATTCCATATTTAACGATGTTGCCAAAATGATTTTACTGCAAAGAATTATGCCACAAACATGAATAATATCATGAATGATATAATGATATTATATACAATTGTATAATTTTAATGTATCAAAACTGAAACATTAAAATTATACAATTGTATATAATAATAATGTATTAATTTATAAATATATTTATATTACATATTTGTAAAAATTATTTTTTTATCTCGTTTATCTCCATGCACTCCACGTTTCCACTTATTTGCGTCATTTTAATATAATTTTATTTTTATTTTATGCTCCATTATGTTTTTTATATTAATATTTATAAAGAATTCTTCGATATTTCTTGTTTACACTCTCCCATATCTGTCAAAAAGGTTTCACAAACTAACAGACTCACTACTTAAACAGTGTTACTAATGTACAGAAATTAAAATTATATCGTCTAGAGGTTTTTGTTCGTACCAATACTATCCCCTCTATTTTTCGGGAAAATGTAGTCTAACCAACTTTTTGGCCCTTATTCTGATGGCTTCTGCACAGGACGCGATAATGCTTGCCGGCGGTAGTTCGCGCGACAGCCAATCAATATGTTGTTTTTCCGTAAGAGCTAGAAGGTTATTACGGAGAACAGCATATTGATTGGCTGTCGCGTGAACTTCCGCTGCGCAGTAAGCATTACCGCGTCCTGTGTGCAGGAACTATGAGGATGCAAACCCATGCAGCGGAATAGAGGGGCGTGGAACGAGAGCGGAACCAATCACGAGCGTTCTACAGTTTTCGCTCGTGATTGCTTTCGCTCTCTTTCCGCGCTCTCCTATTTCACTGCATGGGTTTGCACCCTAAGAGTCATCTACAATGAAAAATCGTAGCAGTAAGAAATTGACCAATCATACTGGATTTTTACAAAAATAATGAATTGTCATTGGTCAATTTCTTACTGCTACGACGTACGATTTTCCATTGTATATGGCTCCTTATGGCTGCGTTCAGATTCCTTACCCGGGTACACTCTAATACAAGAAGTGCTATAGTTATGTGACATATACTATAGTGTTTCTAGTAACAGAGTGCACCCGGGTAGGGAATCTGAACGCACCCTATTCTGCATGTAATTTCACCCTAACTGTAACCTATTGTAGACTAGGCTTTACGGAAAATAAAATAAATAAAAAATATACTCCAATCGAATTCGAGAATTCACTACTACGATAGTTATTAATCCGGATTAACGTTGCCGTGTAAACGTAGTCACAGTCAATGGTCCAATGAGAGACTTTGGGTGCTTTCCAACTACGTTATACTGTGTTACACAAAACCAGTTTATTGATCACATATTATCTAAAATATCTTGTAAGATAATATGTAACTAATAAACTGGTTTTGTGTAACTCAGGCTTCAATTTTTCGGCAGCCGCTTGGATTGGGATGTTAAAAGTTGCAAGCAGTTGCACGATTTTGCTTGCAACTTAAATTAAAGAACGGTCAAGATTTACGTAGTCTGCAGCTTGATGTGCGCAACTGGATATACAGAATGATTAAATTATGCATCTGATGCATCGGGTTGTGTCTGTTGCAAATAAAAGAACGCATTCACAGGGTATATACGTAGCTGGAAAGCACCCAAGTCTCTCATTGGACCATTGGCTGTGACTACGTTTACACGGCAACGTTAATTCGGATTAGTAACTATCGTAGTAATGAATTCTCGAATCCCATTGGAGTACATTTTTAGATCTAAAAGAATATACCAATAAAATCCAAGAATTCACTAACTACAATTGTTACTAATCCGGATTAACATTGCCATGTAAACGTAGTCTGTGTCCCAACATGCGACTTCGACAAACGACGTATTGTAGAATTGACCTTAGCGCATGCGAAGTATACACGTTCGACAGTATTCGGTAATGTTCGCCCACGTCGTATCACTGCCTCCCCACCACTTTTCTCTTCAACTGCTTGTGATTCGGATACCATTCTAAGGAACCAGTTCAGTTTGCGTTTGTTGCCCGTGAAGGATGCCTTCTGCCAACCCCAAACTAGAGAAACAGGCCTCTACGGAGACCGCAGAACCCATTCGTCAAGCGATTATCGTAATCGAGCACAAGATACGGAATCTCGAGAAGCGTAAGGTGAGATTACCGAGATTATGTGCCGTTATTACGGCCAAAAATTTAATCTGTCAGCCGCGACTAGATTCTTTACGCGCACCGTGCGATCCGCCATGATCCATGATGCGCCATGTGCTCACGATTTTCTCAAAGTGTTGCCGACACGTTGAGATTGTTCGGTCAGCATACACGTTAGCCGTGCAAATGTATGCAGCACAATGCGGCGACACCGTATTCTAGTATATTCTATCCTGGCGCATCCTGGCGATGTCAAACGCGCCAATTTGTCGTCGCCAACCTTGTATCATGGCGGTGTATCATCTACGTACACGAAACTTCTCTCTTTTATCTACGATGCGCTTTACAATTGACGATCTGATCGAACAGCGAACGTTGCTGGCGTAAGAACCGCGTCCGCTGATCATCTCATTTACCACGATTAACGTCGCGATGTGCCGCAAAATCGCCACAACTCACGTTCGGCGTTTTGCTTTTGTATGTCTCGCTTCTGGCTCGATTGTGACAAACACTCACTGATGACGCCGTTGAAAACGACGACGACGACGATGACGACGACGAATCGTCTCGTGATGCCTTATATCGTTCGCGTGAATACCATAAAATTGTTTTCCAAATTGGAAACGAGGTTACACGTCATGTTTGAATATTTGCGGTCTGCGCCGTATCGTACATTGTATATCGCGTTTCGATAAAGTGGCTTACAGTCATTCAGTCAAACGCGTGGTGTTATTGCATTTAGGAGTTATACAATTACACGAGTATATGAAATACGCGGCTTACCTAGTGGTTTATCTATCGAAAAAGTCTAGTCAAACTGTTAAAGTTTTAATATGCTATTTTGCGAATTTAGGGTAAGCTAGAATCGTATAGGGATCTGCAGAAGAACGGGAGGGAGCTAAACTCTGACCAGAAAACAGCGGTCGCCAAATATGACGAAGTGCTTCAAACATTGGACATCACTCGAGAATTGTATAAGCAAATCGTTGCTATCGCCAACGATGGAGTCAAACAGCAAAAGAAGTTGGCGCGAAAGGAGGCTGTTGAGCGGATGCAGCATGACATCATAAAGGTATAGATATATCTTTTAAAATATATTTTTTTCATTGTGTTTCACAGATATTTCACATATATTATATTTTTACAAATACTTTTATATTTTTTCTAAAATATAATTTTTGAAATTGTATTTTAAAAGAAAATAAAAGATTTATAATCTTACAAATCTTACATTTTTGCAAATACTTTTACTTCTGAAATATAATTTTTATATTTAAATATTTTTTATATTTTGAACTAAATTTTTAATTTTGGAAGTAAATGAAAATATTTGTGTACAAATATTTGTATTGTATAAATAATATTTGTGAGACCACACGGACTATGTTTATTCAGCAACTCTTAAAGAAGTTATAAGATAAAATGAATTTCTTAAGAATTGAAGTTTACATTACATATAAACTCATTATATTATTTAACTGCTTGTACAATTAAGCCAGCAGCATATGATGCTTTCATGCTGGATTATTTGTTGGATTAGAATACTCTGTTCTAATTGGTGCATTTCTGAAGATGGATGGACATGCACCAATAAAAACAGAATATTTCCATCCATCAATCCAGCACAAAAACAAACACTGTGTGCCGCTGGCTTTAGAAAAAAATTGAATATTCAAAGGTTAAGATATTTGTAATTAAAGTTTACATTTCTTACGCATGTTTCTTGAGATTGGTGTGCCACTTTTAATTTTTATTTTTGATTTTTTGTAAGAGAATTAAGATTAGGGTTTTAATGACAAACGACTATGATATTGAGGATTAAGCAGGGTCTACAATAGAAATTGTAGAGTTGTAAATCGTAGAAATTGACCAATCGCGATCGACTATGAGAAGAATAATTGACCGCGATTGGTCAATTTCTATGACTTGCGACTTTACAACTTCTATTGTAGACCCCGCTTTAATATACCGAAATTATACACAAACTTTAGAATTATTAGGTCTGTTCTTTGTAGCTGCACTGTCTGCACTAGTTAAGAAAGTGTAGTACACTAAAGCATTCTTTGTAGCAGAGCTGATGCATTGTTGCTGTTCTTTGTAGCATGAACTAGTGCAATAGTTTAGAGTTCTTGTACAATGCCAGGCTACAGGCAATAGAAACAGGTATTAGTTAATAGGAACAGAGAATAGAAATATTTTACCAATCCAAATTCCTATTCTCTGTTTCTATTGCTTGTTGCCTGGCATTCTGCAATGGCCTTTACTGTACTGCTTGCACTGGGTCTGGAGTCAGTGCAACCAGAACAATGCAAGAAATGCAATCAATAAGTCCAAAAGCAGCGAAACACAAATATCTTTTAACACTACATGTTCCACTTTGTGCTATTCTGCACTAGATCGTTCTTTGTATCCTGACTACACTCTTACATTGGCCTGTGCTTGTTTACACTAGTCCAATTCTAGTGCAATCCCAGTACAGCTACAAAGAACAGACCTATTGATTGTTTTCTTTGGAAAAGACAGCAGAGGAAAATTCATAATTTATAGTAATACTCAAGTAATATTTGAAATACATACACATATTTAAACACTTACATATCTCTTTCTATTCATCAGTGCATCTCTGTTAGATAAACTGATAGATAAATGAAACATTAATACAAACAAATACGATATTCATATTTGTAATATTGTGTATATATGTCCATCTCAACTTTGCTCAAATTAACATTTATTGTTTATAGATGATGGAATAAATATAGAAACGTAAAATTTTATTCAATAAATAGCAAGTTTTATGAGTGGTTTCTTTGATGTGTCACTGAAAATGATACCAAGCCTTACAATCTTTTTAAAAGCAGTTAAATAAATATAACAGCCATAGTCTATGTTTATATAAACAATAAAACAGGTTTAATTGTTTTTAATATTGTAACTATTGATGTTACATGTTGTGTAAACAATTCTGTTGTAAATATGCTATACAACATGTAATATATTAATTACAATATCGAAAATATGGTTGACTTTATGTCAAAAATTGATTTTATGTTAATTATATAAATACAGGCTATGGTATCTGCACAGATGTTACTAAATTGGCTTTATAGACCGCTGTAGCATAGTCCTATTCTCGAAATATCGGAACAATATAAAAATATTGTTTGCAAGTACGAAAGTACCTGCAGGTACATAATATTAAGCTAATATTTGCAGGTACGAGAAGTGCTCATTATTCAAGATACCTTGATAAATATGGGCACCGATTCCGCTAGAGGTGATTTTCTTAACGGTAAGAATGGTGCTATAAAGCTGTCGGAGGAGGATTTAAAGCACCTGGACAGCTTTTATAATGAACTATCAATGAAACATCAACGCGAGGAAGGTGAGCCAACCTTTCTTCAACAAGTTCAGAAAGCTGCAGAACATTATGTTGCGCTTGTTGAGGGAAAGCAACGTGAAGTAGTTGGCACTACGTACAACAAATTGAAGGACATCATTGCGAGCATCAACCAATGCGGGTATTTTGATCAGGTCCACGAATCCGAGGCAGTACCCGTAGAAGAGGTATGTTCTTAGACATATGCTGACGGGCGACGCAATGTGCTGATACAACATGTATGTTGCACGTGTACGTCTCATGTACAGGTAGAACTCGTCAAATTGAACGAGAAAGTTCTTTACTATTTTGTAAACAATTACGATCTATTATTGAGATATTAATAAATGAAAATTAGTAAATGAATGTGGATGGTGCAATGACATGAGCTCTTTAAGTTTGAATCTATTGATTATCTTGGCAACGATGGACTATGTATAATATTGGATAATGGAGATGTGTATAATAATACTGTCCAGCAATACACAGTCTGCTAAGAAACTGTCAATAGATTGACATTTTCTAGATTGAGACTTCTGAAGAACTTCCATCACATCGTATATACTCATTTGATAATTTTCTATTATTAATATTTCAGAAATTATTGTAGTTATAGTAGGATAGTATAGTATTTTTCTATTTGAGTAAAAAACCTATTCTAGTTTGATCAGTTATATCTGTACACGAATTGACGTACACGTTACATTAGGTACCTGGTATACAGGTTGTCTTATTTTAATTGGTATAGCGTTGTATATTTCAGAAATTAAAATTTACAAAAATATTAAAATAAGGTTATTGAAAAGTGAATAGTTTGCGAAATATTTTATATTTTGATATTATGAGAAATAACAAAATAAAATATAAAATATCTCGGAATGTTTTTTTTTTTTCGATAATTTTTTTTCAGTATTTTTACATGCAGGGTGGATGCAGGAAATTTATATTAAAACATCATATGATTTTATTTAAAAAAAATTAAAATTTACTATAACAGAGCTTTTCAAGATCATTCCAAGGTCAAATAAATATTATTACCTTTTTCCTCTTAAAATTCTACAAATTTTGCTTGAAACATTTTTATATTTTATAAAATATTTTATATCTTATACGTTTCTTAGGTATTTATTAATTTTAACAGCAAAAGGAAAGCATTCGGAACATTTTAGGAATTTACTGAATTGATCACAAGTATCGTTTTATGGACACATCTTTTTTATTTCAACTTATAATGCAATAATCATAGGCATGCGTTTTCTTGCTTCTGACGTCATTAAACAAAGACAGTCGACACGAGTACTCGGGAGCTTTAATTTCCGAAATATTTTGTTGTATCAATTAAGATGGAACTTGTATATAGTACTTGTATAGAATATGTATATAGTACTTGTATATAGTACTTGTATATAGTACTTGTATAGAATATGTTGTATATAGTAGTGTTTATATTTGGTAAACTGTAACACATATATTTTATTTACTCATATTTGCGCAGGTTACCGAAACTTTAGCTGAAACACAAACTATTGATGGACCAACGGCACAAGAACAAGTCAATGAAGAATACAACAGTAACGACAGGCACATTCCACCGGAATCTATGATACCCATTCCAAATTTTCCCGTTCAAGTAGCCCCGCTTCCCGTTGTTTCTGGTGCTGCGCCGGTCTCGGGGCCTATTCCGGTCGTACCACAGCCAATACCGCCGCATCCAACTGCCCCAGTTGATACTCCATATTACACGAACGCTACCAGCTTTGTACCGCAACAACAGCAACAACAACCTCAACCACAGCAGCCGCAGCAGCAACAGAATCAACAATCCCAACAGCAACCACCACCGGCTCCTAGAATCAACGACGTCATAGGCACACCAAACTTCTTCTTCTTGCAAGAATCCGAGCTTGATTCGCCAGACGTCACATCACAGGCACCTATTGTGTCGCACATTCCTCCCGCGGTGAACGCGCCGATTCCGTCGCAGACTTTCACAAACCAGAATTTCGCAAACGCGCCTGTTGGAGTACCCCAACAAGTTATTTATCCGCACCAACCGCCGCAGGATATGTCACACATTCCCGGATTTGCAAATCCCAATCCACCACCGCCTATTCCGATGCCGCCTTCTCATCAGCAACCGAACATGCAGTACAGTCCGCAACATCCAACTGGTTTCCAGCCGCAACAATCACAGCAACAGAATGGTGGACAGCAATTACCTCAGCAAGGGCAGACGCAAAACTTTGAACAGGCACCCCATCAACAGCAGGAATCTCAAACATCTACAGAAGTAAATGTAATGCTTTTAGTCTTGTCATAATATTAATGTCAGTTTTTATTGTGGCCGTTTTATCGACAATTCATAAATATTATTTCAGGAGAAAACTGAAAATGGTTCGAGTGAGACTACTGTTGCTATGGAATCCGAGCTGGAACAACAAACTGAATCTGTCGATTGGTGTCAGATGACCGAAACCAACGATTGGAGTCAACCCGATCAACAACAGCAGTCTGTTCAAGATTCTCATCAAACACCACAGCAGCAAACATCTCAACAGACTTGGACTGATCAACGTGGTGGGTACAGAGGAAGGGGCGGTAGAAGAGGAACCTCGAATGGCTACAATGGCAGAGGCAGGGGCAATTATCAACAAAATGGACGTGCAGGACAAGGTAAGAACAAAATGGATTTGATTGTAATCTTATAAATCCTGATTTTTTTGCATCGGATCAACAGATTTGTAAAATAATCCAAATACTTTTAACAATCGATAAATTATTGTAAAATTGAGTCTCTTAACTATTCTTAACTACTTAAGCCACAGAACTCTTGATTGATGACATTAAAAGAGAAAATACACATTCGAAATTTTTGTAAAAAGATATATCTACAAAATAGCACTTACTATCGATCTGATAGATCTGTAAAATAGCCTGAACACTTTTTGTTCCAACAGTCAATAAATTATCATAAAATTTTATGTTAAGTTAATTAACTTTGAATGCAACCTACTTTTTTCTCTTATGATTATCACGTTAATTTTATGGTAATTTATTGTTAGAGCGAAAAGAAAATGTTTAGACAGTGTCACAATGTCATATTTTACAGATTTTCTCGGTCGATCGCAAGGTACGAAGTATAATACGAGTCAGATATCCTGTATACATAATTTTCATACTAGTAACCGTGCAAACAAAAGTTTTTTTAAATACAAAAAAATAAAACGATCGCAAAGAAACAGAAAATAAAGAAATACAAAAAATAAAATGTTAATGTCCTAATTAGTGGGTTACATTCGTTTTTCTCAATAAATCAGTTAATACGGGTCTATATTTATTTTAAAAATATATAGTCATATCCTAAGTTTCATATACTATCATTTATAAAAAGTTTCGGATAAAATTGAAAATCATAGGAAATGGAACATCCAAATTTTATAAGCATATTGCTGAAGGCAATAGTTCGAACATTACTTACCGACATTTTAAAGTGTGTATACTAAACGAATAAATAGCCAATACGAGTGTTTGGACATTCGCATTCCTGGACGTTGCTCATTCGTTAGTTTTCTTGTTTACACTGAATGTTCGCATATGACAATATATGAGTCTTTAGTTTTGAATTCCTATTCTTATAATGGTTGTACATACGTAAGGGTCGTTGCGCAGCTATTTTATGGTATGATTATACCTGCGCAACGACATTTAAATATATATAACCATTTAACAAGTAAGGACCTTGATTTTTTTTCACTCGGGTACCGTTCGCGTTTAAGAATACACGTAAATAATGCACAGCAAAGCGTTGACGAATCCCATTTACGCGAATTTTATTTGATATATCTAGGTATTTTTTTTTTCATGTCTCGTGACTGTTGATCGGTAATTTGAAATAAAAATACATAAGTTTACGAAGCCAAAACGACTGCCACCCAGAATGGAGAGATTTTAAATCCATAAAAAATTGTGGGTATTATTGCTCGACTATCAGAGCATTTCCTAGTGGTCGAATTGGTAATCTTAAGTAAATGATGAAGTGATAATATAAATGCAATGATAGGCGCAACAAGACTCAGAAAGATTAGAGAAAAAAAAATAAAAAAAAGTACTACGGGAGGCGGAAAGATAAAACGAACGGCATGTCGAAAAACAATTTCCTACGCGCTGTTCATATTATCTCCGCGGATCTCTACGTTTAGAGATATTCTTCGCTTCTAAGAAGTTCGCATAGTTAGCCAATCCTCATGCGATTACGCGTTCAGCGTTTGTTTTATTACATAGCACGCGCTAGTTAGCCAGTGGGCTGGTGCTCGGTGTAAATCTTTCTTTGTTAATAACTCAAAATTTTACGCGTGATTATTTCGGAAAAGGTATCCCATTACTTATTCTGACCTATTCTAGCGATATATTAGCTCTGGTATGCTGTCAAACATTTTGTACAAGTAGAGAAAATAATATTAATAGTAAAATAATAAATAAATAAATAAAATACCAATAAAATAATAATAAAAAGATATGTAATTTTGATAATTAATTCATATGTCACTCTAATCTGTATCAAGATATTTATTTATCTCATTAGTAGCAACTGTTATTAGTAACAGACTCATTAATTATGCTGGCCACAATAAATACGATGTAAAATGATATAGCCATTCCTATTTCTTAAAAGAACATGATTTGTAAATTTTATTTATTATAGAGTTAGGAAATAACATTAATATCATATCTTGTCTCCCTAGAATTTATTAAATAGTACAAACAGTAGAGTCATTAGCTTACAAATTGTCATATTTAAATTAGTAGTAGATTAATAATATTATGATTTTGTATCGATTTGTGATATTAGAATTACTTATTATTTTTATAAATAAATAAGTTTATATATTTTTTTTCTTTTTGTTTCCACAATTAAGTTATTTGGTTACTAATTGTGACATTCCTTATATCATAAATTGAGACAAAATTTAATTGTTATGATTAGAATTGTTGATTCTGAGATAAATAAATAGTTTAGATAAATATATAGAGAAAATTATATAGTTTATGTTAAAGATTACAAATCAAAGATTACAAGATTTCTAATTTGTAGAAAAACGCGGTAGGATTGGTAGTGTATCCTTAGCTTGCATATTCGATTCTTTTTTTTTTTATTAACGAACTTTAACATATTTACTATTGATGCTATCGTGTTGTCATTATTTTCTTCTCTTTGTTTCAATAGGCACATACTACCGCAATGATAGTAATTATCAAAACGGGTATCAACAACGCTCTTGGGTAAACAACGACGGAAATAATGGATACAATAGTGGCTTTAAACGCGGTGGTGGCGGTGGACCCAGGGGAGGTCCACGAAGCGAGCGCGGCATAGACAGAGGTGGTCGTGGGCAATTTCGAGGCCAAAGGGGAGGTAATCGAGGCGGATACACTCCCCGTGGCAAGCCTCATACGCAACAATAAATGTGAAAAGACAAAGAAGAAAATGCGACAGTATGTAAATGCACAGTGAAATATTGTAACGATGCTCTTAAGATCATGATTCAACTGTCTATTTATGAAAAAGCTTAAGTCGAAACAATGCATTTGCAATACAAAGTAAGACTCAAAGTTTAGATGCCGTGCAGTATCTCGTGCATGAGTGTTATACATAATAATTTTGATATTAAACAAAAACTATCTTCAAGTGAGATATGTAGGTTTTGTAATATACAGAAAAATATCTGTATAACGTGTTTTTTATCCGTTACATATTCACACGTTGCATTAAGTAATTTCACGCGAATAAAGTTAATTAGTTATAAAGCAAGACAGTTTTGCATCTGATGCAATACCTATAAACGTTACAGATCGCGACGTGAATATAATATATGTATAAAAAAAAAGAAGACAAATTCGACGAAATCCTTAAAAAACGCGTGTGCTAGTATTTGCTGGAGCTTGCGGCTTAGGATATTTCTTAAATATGACATTGATCAAATGAAACTTTGCATTTGAATTTGGTATCTGCAATCACGAAGATTAAAGTTGATATGAAGACGACGCAGAAGGGGAACATTGTGATATAAAGGGAGCTGTACCAAATTCAGAAGTGTGAACCTACCATGCAAGTATTATTGTGTTGTGACAGAAGGCAGGTTTCACAGGGCAACAACAGCTAATCTGTAAAGATTAGAAAAAATATATATAATAATTTTATTATAAAAAAAAATAAAAAAAACGAGAACTCACCTAACAAACATTTCACGCAAAGACAAACAAGAACTTATTTAAAGAGTAACGTTAAGATGATTATAAGTATATAGGCGATCTGCACGACCATCTCTTCGTCTTGTGGCGCATCGTTCCAGAGAGAATTTTCTAAGATACCAGAAAAAAGAGGATACAGTGAACAATGCCTTCTACGCTAAATATTATACCTTCTTAACTTCATACCCCGATCTGTTGAATAACAATCATGTAACTTTTCCTGAAGAGCGGAAATTTGAGGAGTAAAATTTCACTTGAATTCTACGATCTTTAGTAATCATATATAAACTTTCTGAATTATAAATATTTAAAACTTCATGTTTCCACTCTTAGGAGAAAGTTATTTGACTGCCACTCTGATTGTTGTATGAATTGGAGAGACTTAATGAGATAAATGATTAACAAATTTATCGAGAAGTCTAAGTAGCTCAAGAATTGTTAGTGATTTTGGGATATGTAAACATCTGTAAAAGGCATTTTTCACATAGTGTGATATGTGTCGTGACATCGTGTACACTGTTTACGAACCGTGTTGCTCCCGCTTCTATTTTTTCTGCG
This sequence comes from Odontomachus brunneus, assembly GCF_010583005.1. Classification (NCBI taxonomy): domain Eukaryota; kingdom Metazoa; phylum Arthropoda; class Insecta; order Hymenoptera; family Formicidae; genus Odontomachus; species Odontomachus brunneus. The sequence continues at coordinate 238,014 of NW_022639574.1, read as the reverse complement.
TAATTCCAAAAATTCTTCACGGTCGTCGCCCATGCAGTTGGCCAAGCGAAAGAGATCGCGGTGCAATGTCCTCGTTTAACGATGCAACGCATTACCTGATTTTTTTTTGTATTATGAGACAAAGAAAGAATAAGAAGAAACGAATGATTATTTTTAAAATGGAGGAAGCGACAGGTGCGCGGGGCTTTAGAATGTAAGTCGAATCCAGTGTATAATTACTAAGAGAAAGAAAGAGAAGTTGCAAGATTGAGAAAGGAAAAGAAAAAAAGTATGCGCTTTTCACAGCGCACTGCCGAATAAGTCACGCTCCACCGTAAAACACGCGATTAAGAGTACCATTTAATTGTATTTCGTTTGTACATTTGTGTTTAATCACTCTCCCCTCTTCTCCCTCCCTTCATCTACGATTACGTTAAACTATCCTATAAAAAAAGCTACCTGTATATCTTCCAAATAAAGATCTAATTCAATCCTACTAACTGATCTATTTATTATGCTCGATACGACAGCGTTGGATTTGTATCGTTTCTCTACAGAGTTGTTACTTCAGCCAGAAATAATTTTTCAAAGTTGTGTTCAAAGATGTTTTCAAATTGCTGTTCGATCAATTTTTAATGGAAATTTCAACTAATTTTTTATTTTAAAACGAGGCGATTTTTCAAGTCAATATTGGGATACTGTAATGTAATTATATACAAGTAAAGATGCAAATTCATGTAGCGGATAAATCGCTGCGATTGAAGGTCACGTGGTCATTCGCTATTCGCTAGCGAGTAATCGCTGTTTGCTGAAATTTTTTAGCTTTCAGCGAATATTCGCTAAGATAATCATTGTTGACATCTTAACAACATAGGTATAATCTATAGATTCTCTAATGTAATAATGCTTAAATATGTCTGCTCCCACTATGAATATTAAATTTTCAAATTGACTTGCAGATATGCGTATATAATTATGAAATCTTAAGTCTTCTAGAAGAAGTTTAGGTAGCACAGCATGAAAAAATCCATGCTCTTTTCTATCTTGAAAAATAGGTGCTATCTGATGTTTCTTTCACGAATATTTTCTTTTCTTATGTAAAAGTATAGTCGTAACTGCAACTGCTTTCCTTTTTCGGATATTTTCATAATAATTCATTATTTGCATATAATTTAATAATGTTTGATTATATCAAGTAATCAAATGAATGAATTTTCTTCCATATGTTGACACGCAATATATAACGCTCATAACCTATTCGCGGCGAATTATTCGCTACTCTCTACAAATCATTCGCAGCGAAAAATTCGCTATATGAAAAGGTACCCTAAGAATACATGTTCGGGTGAATTGTCACGAGGGTGAAGCTCAAGAAGTGAGGGGAATGATTGTATGTATTGTAATGGAGTTGACATACCATGAAAGTGACTCATAGCCAATCAGAAAACTTATAAGCCATTTTTAAAGATTCATTTATCAGTAAAAGAGAACTCAGGGTGCAAATCCATGTACGGACTAGCGGAACATGGAACGAGAGCGGAACCAATTACGTGCGTTTTACAGTTTTCGCTCGTGATTGGTTCCGCTTTCATTCCACGCTCCGCTATTTCGTTACATGAGTTTGCACCCTCAGAATACGAGCTATAGACAATACATACAAAACTCCGATACTAACATGGCCGCGATGATGTATCCTCTTATCTTTTGGGCTTCACAGGCCCTCGTCTGCAATTCGTTCATGGGGGCATTCAGATTCCCTACCCGGGTGCACTTCTAAGGGAGCGTCCCAGATGCGCACATTGACAAAAGGACACAGCCAATCATAACGTCATATGCCTAGAGATATTCTAGAGACTCTATAAACAACGACATATGATTGGATGTGTCCGTTTGTCAATGTGCGCATCTGGGACTCACTCCACTCTAATACTATGGTCGGTATTCATAGGCCGGTGTTCATAGTCGAATCTTATTTCAAGATTGTCTTAAGTAATGTCTTAAGATGCGAATACAACTCTGTGATTGACATCTTAAGACTTAAGATGATCTTAAATATAAGATCTATGAATACTGGCCATAGTCGGATCTTATATTTAAGATCATCTTATAGCATGTTCGACTG